>NW_017616745.1:1110000-1170679 GCF_001879475.1 Ipomoea nil
GACAGGAAAAGCTAAGGATGAGAGCTGAGGTTATTATAATTATATAAATAAAATAAGATAAATTTGTTGAGATTGGGATGGAATTTTTTTTTTTTTTTGAATGCTACTGACTCTATTAGATTGTAGCTCGATCTCATGACCTCCCATATAAGAGAGGTCACTACATTTCATCTGAGCAGAAGCTGTTGGCTATCGGAAAAGAACTTAATTGGACTAAAAAGTTAAATTATCTAGACGACTCAAGGTCAATGCGAGAATAACCAAATCAAATTCGAGTATAAAAAAACTTGACTTATTTATACAACAACAATACAAGCTACTTTCCAAAAAAAAAAAAAAAAAAAAAAAACAATACAAGCTAAGTATACAACATGCATGCATGTAGTCCGCATGAACATCTCAGTTGGTCACGGGTGAAGTTTGATAACAATAACTAGAGGTCGAGTCTCACGTGCCATTAATAAGTCAAAATGACATTTGGGGAATGGCACGTGGCTTATTGAAAATGCCCCATCCATAAGTAGACCATAATAAAGCCACAAGGAGCCGGAATTGAAGAAGCACAAATGAAGCCACCGGCACACATGAGACTACAACCAAAACAATTGCAGCCTCTTCCTCATCATATTTAAATCTCTTTCTGCCAAACACAAGAAAAACCGTGGTGGAAAAGGCAATCATCATACATATTATGGAGATCAACAAGGTGAAGAGGCCTATGATTAGTCTCCTGGGAAGAGCATATAGGAAATCTTCTTCTTTAAAGCGTGAAGTTAGGATGGACAAGAAGAGCAGGAGAGAAGTAATGGATGCAAAGAGAGATGCCCCATTTGAAATGTAAAAAGCTGGGAAAGGATTCATTCTGGAGAAGATTGGGGAGCCCTCTTCGTCTTCGTCTTCAACACTTTTGCCACGGGGAAGTGCAACTATTTTAGCAGTATTGTAGCCTTGGCTAAATATATTTGAAACGGGGAATGTAATGGTACCACTGTAGCCGTCGTCTGAATCGCCGTGACTGCCGCCTGGAACTGTAATTGCGGCGGCGAACATGACAGTAACAATGAGCGCCGCCACAATTGTGCATGAAGTTGCTGTGTCCTTCATCCATTTCTCTGCTCCCTCTTTTAAGGCCTTGTGCTCATCCGTGAACACCATCGCTGGTGTTTTATCATCTTTGTTCTTCAGTGATGAGAAATATGGTGGTGCAATCTTTTGCACTCCCTACAAATTAAAATGAATCAATCACATAAATGCTAATCCAGTCTAGTCTAATCCAATGTTGCAGAAGGCGTTAGCTAGGCGCTAGCCCAGGGAGCGCCAGGCAGCCGAGTAATCCGAGTATATCATCTATCTCTACTTTTCTCATTCAAAGGCTAGAAGTTGTTAGACTGTTATAATCCCCAAACTTGTCAACTGCATATGTTAGAGGGTTAGTTGAGTATATGGCTGGGAAAATTTAGAAGAGTAGTACTCGAGCAGAAAAAAAACCACTTCAGGTCGAGTTGAACGCCAACTTGGCCGAGTTGGGCACCGACTCGGTAGAGTTAGGCACTCAACTTAATTGGCCAAGTCGGTGCCTACTTGGCCAGTTAATCTGTGAGCCAACTAAAAGTCATTAGGGCTGAAATCGCCTCAATCTAGGGACACCTAGCGCCTAGGACAATTTTTACAACACACTGTTCTGATCTACACCTTCTCATGCTTACAATGTATGATTTACCAGTATAATATATTTTATATATTAAGGCCTTTATTAAGTAGTTTGGTTGAATCGAATGCTTAGAAGTTGTTGGTTTATCCAACTAACACTACAAAGCCTATATACAGTTCATGGTATTCACACTGTTCGTTCAAGAATAATCTCAAACACAACATCTAAAGTTCTGGGTAAGTGTGGAACAAAACGTCTAATCTTTCCCCTGCAGTTCTATTGTCTAGAGGCAACACAATTAAGATTATATCAATTTAGCTAGCAGAGATCTCTAATATTGCTTTCGCTCCTACTATACTACGAGGTTAGGTTTTTGGTAATAAGTTTTGTTAGATGTATTTATATCTAACATGACCGCAACATATGCAAGTGTTTAATTTGAGAATGGATGGATGGTTCAAAAGTAGTACCTTAAACCATTGCAACTCCCATTGCATTTGAAGAGCCGCAACAGAAACAAGATTTAGCTTGCATGGAGGTGCCAATTTCCCAGCCAAATGTAAAATGTTGTTTCCACTGTTGTCTCTTTCATCTACTAAATCATGCATGAGCACACTTGTTCGACCAGGACCACAAACAAGGTTAAAAACATTGATGCAACGGTTCTCCACTGCAATGTGAAGTATATTCCGACCACTTTTGTCTTGGTAATAAGCCGTCGTAGGATATGCTTCCACAATGTTTTGAACCACCTCTTCAATGTCCAAGTACGTTGCTTCAATTATTGCTTCTTTTGCAAGTGAGGCAACTTGTGTGCCATTTAGGATTTTGAGTTTATCGCACAAGCATTTAAGAAGCTCCACTGCTTGGTCGTGCTTCAACATTTTTTCTTGTACAATGATCTTCGGCAACAACGCTGAAAAACATATATATGAAATCATGGCAATTAAACAAACTTCATGGTATATATGTAGTATGTGTAGAGTCATAGCTTGATTTCATAACTTTTTAAAAAGTGTACACAAAAATCATAAAATAAGTAAGGTTTTGAGGAGTGGATAAATTAAAAGAAGAAAAAATTACAATGGATTGAATCTTGTATTGCTGGGTTTTCATACTTTAACTTTCTAATTTTAAAAGGTTTTTAAATATTTAGTTAGGTTGAGACAGAAACTTAACATCGGGGACCTAATAACAAGTCACTTTACTCAACTGAGGGATGGATAAAAAAACAGATATAGATAGTCATAATTGAGGGGTAAAAACAGATGTAATCATAACTGACAGATCTAATTAGTTGAAACTTGGGTATAATTCAAAAGATGCAAATTTTCCAAATATATAACCAAAAAATAACTATACTACTCACCATACTGTATTGAAGTTTGCCAATGCCATGGATTAGCTTTGTTGGAAATAGGATAATCGTATTTGACTATGGCCTCCAAAGGTGATATATCATTGTCTAGTGTCTGATGATGAAGAGTCAAATCAGGGTATTTATCAGCCAACTCCATTGCCTCCACTGAAAATTAATAAATGAATTGTAACACCTCAATATATAAATGCATTGGTATCTTAAATTAACTTCTTTTTTTTTGTCACACCACGAGATGTCATTAGCTGGCCCGATCAAACTGTAGGAGATATTTTTAAGCTCGTACTATACTCAGACTACTTTCCATTTGCACCGGGCCGCCCTAATTATAGGAAGCACTTTTAAGCGCGTACCATATTCAGACTACTCCCCATTTGCACCGGGCCGCCCTAAATGTATGAGGCACCTTTAAGCCCGTACCATACTCAGACTACTCCACGTTTGCATCGGGCCACCCTAATTGTAGGAGACACCTTTAAACCCGTACCACACCGGGCCGTGCCCTAACGGTAGGAGGCACTTTAAACCCGTACCATACTCAGACTACTCCATGTGCCTGATTAATTTTTTCATACGAGAGGGAGTCTAAACTTCGAACCTCTCTTTAAGGGACGAGAGTGCACGACCACTCACCCCAACCAAGCTGGTTATCTTAAAATTAACTTTAACACGTATAGAGAGTAAATTAAATACCATAGAATTTAGATTTGATTAAGTTAACAAGAATAGTGGCACCACTTGGGCCTTCATATGGATTAGCTTCCCCATCTTCATTATCCTTAGTGACCTCCAAGAAATACCGATACACTTCCACCTTGTTGAGAGTGTTCCGAGCTGCGTAATGGATGGGGAAAAGACCCTCTTTTGAGGTGTTATAGAGGAGACTGGAATTCCTCCGAACAAGAACTTCAGCCACCTCAAGGGAACCATAACGGGCAGCAAGGTGAAGTGGGGCTAGGCCCTTCCGGTTTCTGAGAAGAAGAGCTTCTTTATCATCATCTGCAGGCAACTTTTCTACAAGTTTCTCTGCAAAGGTTAAGGAAGCATGGCGGCGGGCAGCAACATGCAGTGCAGTGTCTAAGTTGTTGTTGAGAGGAACAACAACAATATTGTTATTATTATTGTCATGTTGGTTGAACAGTTTTTGAGCTTCATCCCAATTTCCTTGCACTGTAGCTCTGTACAATCCCAAATATTTGCCTTCTTCAACCACATAATAATTACCTGCTTCAAGATCATCATCTGCAGGCTAGGCTATCATCAGAATACATGCATATATACTGAAATTATATTAAAAAAAACAATAATCTATCTATATGTATATACCATGCATAGTATCATACCTTTGCCATGACAAGAGCTCGGATGAGCCATCGATTCAAATTTACTCGATCTCAACTTTGAAAACTTAATTGCAAGTTTGTATTGGGAAGCATAGAGACTGAGGATATATATATAGAGACTTAGCCTCAGGCTGGTTTGGTTCGGTTCGGTTTAGAACTATTGGTTCATGATTTATTATTGTCACAAATTATAACTCAATTATTGCTACTATACAGTTCCTAGGCGGTACATGAACTGCTGGTTAAATTAATTTTTTTTTAACACCTTCACTTTTATCCAGTTAGCCTTTTTCATCATATTTTGCCTTGGTGACCCTTTTCGCCATGGCCTGACATGATGGTTGATGGGTATATTGAGAGAACTCATCGATTTTTTAAGTTGGAGGACCAATGTTGGGTCCTTATAAAAAGCCCACCACATTGAGTGTAATTCTCACTCTGACTGTGAGGTCCCAATCTTACGCTTGCCCCATGCATACATTAAAACCATAATCTTAGTTCTTCACCTTTAAACCTTATCCATAAGGTTTGTACAGTTATGGTACAAAATTGATTTGCAATATAATAGTTCAGTTTTGATCCTTCAATTAAAACCAATCCGTGACCAAGTCTATACATAGGAGACACATGAATTATTAAAGCACATGTATATACTCGGTAGTCAGTACTTTATAAGTGTACTGTGTCTTCCACATACAAAAGTAGAAAACAACAAACCAGAAACGAAAAATTGACATGTTCCACAAAAAAAAAAAAAAAAAAAAAAAAAAAAAAAAAAAAAAAAAAAGTAGGGGACAGGGTGCAGTGGAGGACTTGGGGGAAGACTAAAAGATGAACATTACCCACCTCTATATTTCTTTGTCAATTTTTTTTTAAAAACTTTTTCTAATATCATCTTCTCATTTTTAAAGTTGTGTCTATTTGTTTGATGATATTTTTAATGTAATTTTAAAATATGTACATTTTGCACATTAATATTGGATTAAATATTATATAAAATTGAATGGTACATAAATTAAAAGGAAACAGTTTTCAAAAAAAAAAAAAAAAATTAAAAGGAAACGGTACTTTTAGCCTTTGAAGTATTTTTCTTTTAAAAATTTAGTCCATGTAAATTAATTTAAACAAAGTTAAACCCCTTAATTATTCATAATGTTACACTTTTAGTACCTAGTACTATATAATTGTTAAACTATTTTAACATATGAAATTATTTTTATCATTTAAAATCAATATTCACTATTAAATTAAAAATGACGTCCATACATGGAGAAATTAAAATTTTAATAATGAATATTGTTCTAAGTGACAAAAATAAACTCATAAAAAAGAGTTTGTAAACGGATCAGACTTTGATAATCATATAACACCATGAATTAAAAATGCAACATACATAATCAATATTAAGGGACTAAATCTATTTAAATTAATAATAAAATATCAAAGTGAAATAATTTAGGGAAATGTTGTTTTTCCTAAATTAAATAAAGAGTTGCTATTCATGAAATGAAACATCAGCTGGAAGATAACCCCTCAATGCATGATGTGCTGCAGCCTGGCAAGAGAAAAAAGTGAAGAAAAAGGAAAAGCGATAAGGTGAAAGGACCCCAATAAACAAAAAAAGAAGAGTTCATCATTCAATAATTCAAGATTATTCTTTCCAAAATAATTCAAGATTATTATATTACTAATTACTTCCTTCTAATTTTATCTGTATTACTTTCTTTTTTAATTTGTCTCAAAATAATATTATCTTTTTAAAATTAACATAACTATCATTCATTCATTCTACATTCTCTAATTTATCTTCTTCTTTTTCTTTTTTTTTTTTTTGACTTTTTCAAAATTCTAAACTATGAAGTAAGTATAAATATACTTTGTATAAATGACACCTACTTGTGACGGACAAAATTAAAAAGTTAATAACATTTGTTTTGTTACATTAAAAATCGTAAAAAAAAAAAAAAGAAAAAAAAAAAAAAAAAAAAAAAAAAAAACGTGACAACAATTAGGGACTTAGGGATGGAGTAATTATTATCATATCATCTCTTCAACATTGATATTTTCAAGTGGGAGACGAAGGCACACTGTTCGTGATGATGTCATGGACGATGACGACGAAGGCTCGGCCGTCACATCCATTGGAAAGGTGATGGTCATGGTCGTTGATAGAGAAACAAACCTTTTTTTATTTACTCAATTGTTGTATCTGTAATAGTACATGAAATAAATTTATTAATTTTATAATATAAAGACAAATTTTAATATTTTAAAATAATATATAAAGAACGATATATATAAACAATCAAATAAGAAACATGTGGATGGACTGATGGAGAGAATTGATCTAGATGACCGACAATAGCAAGAAATTGAGCATTATAAAAATTCAAAAATTTGTTGAAGATAAAATTTGTAGATAAAGTAATAAAATTTGTGTGTGTTTAATTTATAAGTAAATCCATACGTACCATTCTACTTCTTTGTTCTACGGTCTGCCACGGGTTCTTGCCTTTTACTTCAATGTCTTGTATTTTTTTCAAGATTAATCTCTTTTCATACTTGTTTGCATCATTACTCGATATTTTCTTCCTTCAATAAAAAATACACCAAATTAAGAATTGTTCCACCTTCCTTTACATAACATTTAAGCAAAAAACAAGCATATATAAAGCACAAATAATATAAGCTATTTCATGGCTTATCACAATCATTCTTAACAAAAATCTACATCCCTAATTGGTTTCTACAAGTTATAAGTTTATTTCCAATAAGTTCACCAACAAATTGCATAATAATAACAATAACAATAACAATAATATTATTAATATTAATAATTCCATAAAGACATCGTCATCTCAGCAAGTGAACCCCTTTCAAGATGATAATTGAAGGTAATGTAGATTTTTTTTTTGTTTTTTTTGTTTTTTTTGTTTTTTTTTTTGTTTTATTTTATTAGCTTATGTGACTTGTAAACTTGCTATAATAGCAAGTTTGCAATTGACTTTTATTTCCTTTTTTTATTTTTTATTTTATTATCTTTATTATTATATTTATAATATAAAATGCAAGTTGGATAACTTTTGAAAGTGAGAGAGTATTGTAGGATGTAGAAAAAATAGTAAAAAATATACAAATTTAATGATGTGAAAGTGAATCTACTTTTGAAAGTGTGAGAATATTATAAGAATAAGAATTATCCTTACAATAAAGTCTAGAGTTTGTCACTTAATTATCAAGCAATTATGAGTGGCAGGCAAGTCAAAATAACATTTGGGGAATGTCACACTTATTGAAAATGCCAGGCCCATAAGTAGATGATATCAAAGCTGCAAGCAGTGGGAATTGAAGAAGCACAAATGAAGTGACTGGGAAACATGCTAGTGCGACCACTATAATAAGAACCCACGATTTGTTACGACCAAATACCAGATAAACTGTGGCGGAGAAGGCAATCATCATAAATATTATGGAGAAAAACAAGGTGAAGAGGCCTATGATTAATCTCTTGGGAAGAGCATATAGGAAGTCTTGTTCTGCATAGCGCGAAGTTAGGATGGACAAGAAGACGAGCAAGGAAGTAGCTGATGTGAAGAGAGATGCAGCATCTGAGATGGCGAATACTGTGAAAGCAGTGTGGTTGGAGAAGATAGGGATGCCATTTCCACCATTGTTGCCACCAGGAACTGTTATGGCAGCTGCAAAGACGACAGTAACAATGAGGGCTGCTGCAATTGTGCATGAAGTTGCTGTCTCTTTCATCCATTTCTCCCCTCTCTCTTTTAAGTCCTTATGTTCCTCCGTAAAGACCATACTCGGAGTTTTGCCATCTCTATTTCGAAATGACAGGAATATTGATGGTGAGATCTGCTGCACTTCCTACATATATATATATGGAATGAAATGAATCATATATATATATATAATCAAATGAGTATAACCCTTCCCATGAGTTCATGTGGACAGATTTGATCCATTAAAAATGAGAGATCAATGGTAAGATCTGGTCATTATCAATTGTGCAACTGCAGTTACACATAGCACAATTGCACATTTGATAATAAACCAGATCTGACCATAGATCTATAACTTTTAATGGACCAGATCTATCCGTTTTTTGTCAGCAACCCCAACCTAATTAACTGGACAAACTACGGGTTGATTTAGTAACTACAATATTACAAGTTTGACTCCTAACAATGAGAGTGGCCTGTAGCTTTCGACTAGTTTACCTTATGCTTTTTTGCTAGCAAGAGTTTACTGCATCAACTAAAAAAAATGAAAGGGTTGGGGAAAACATATAAGGGGTATATCAACACGTAGATTATGACCTACATATATACCTCAAACCATTGCAGCTCTCGTTGCATTTGAAGAGCTGCACCAGAAACAAGATTGAGTTTGTGGGGAGGTGCCAATTTCCCAGCCAAATGCAGAATGCTATTTTGATTGTTGGCTATATTACACTCCACTAAAATATCCATAAGTGTAGTGGTTCCACAAACAAGGTTAAACACATTTTCGCTGCGGTTCCTGACTGCAGCCATAAGTATATTCTCTCCTCTTTGGTTCACCAAATAAGCCATCCTGGGATATGCTTCCACAATATTTAGAACAACATCACCAATGTCTAAACTTGTCGCTAGAAATATTGCATCCAATGCCAGTGAGCACACCTGCGTTTCGTCTAGGGTTTTGAGTTGATCGCACAAGCACTTAAGAAGCTTCAGTGCTTCTTGGTGCATCACCATTTTGTTTACAACGACACTCTTCAACATACATACTACATACCTCTTGGAAACACCTGCATGCATGCAATAACATACATTTCGTACGTTTTTATGAAGTAATTTAAAAGAAAAACCTTAATTAAACATGGATTAAAGTCCGGCAAACCTTAATTAAACATGAAAACTCAATTAAGCCGCTAAACTTTTTAAAGTTACAATTAAACTCATAAACAAAATATTTTAGTGCATTGAAGTCTATAAACCTATTTATGACCTATAATACCAGGTCATTAGGGTTCCGGTCCTCCGACCAACTCCCACGACTTTCCAACCAAATTTCGGCGTAAAACGACCAAATTCCGGTGAACCAGCGAGAAGGCGACGATGAGAAGGAGACCACACCTTTTTCTCCGAGTGAAGGGGTCGCCTTCCCGACAGAGCAGACGGCGAAAATTTGGTCGCCTTCTGTTCCGCCGGAAAAGGCGACCATATGGTCTCCTTCTCTGGCGGACCAGAAGGCGATCATTCTCTGGCAGACCTGAAGACGACCAAATTTGGTTGCCTTCAGGTCTGCCGGAGAAGAAGGAAAAAAAAAAAAAAGATGGTCACATTTTGGTCAGCCGGAGAAGGCGGCAAAAAATGGTCGCCTTCTGGTTTGCCGGATAAGGCAACCCCTTTTCCTGGAGAAGAATGCCGGACTGGTCTCCTTCTGGTTGTCGCCTTCTTGCTGGTTCACCGAAGTTTGATCGAAAAGTCGCTAGAGTTGGTTTGAGGGCCACCGAAATCCTAATGGCCTGCTATAGATTGTAGGTCACAAACTGGTTTATAGACATCAATGTTTTACAATGGTTTGTTTGTGGGTTTAATTACAACTTTAAAAAGTTTATGAGCTTAATTGACTTTTCGAGTAAAATTTAGGGGCTTATTTAACCATTTCCTAAAAATATATAAAGGAAAAGAAAGGAAAGTTACTCACAATAGTATATGAAACTTTGGCAATGGCTTAGAGTGCGTGTGTTAATAATAGGACAGTCGTATCTAAGTATGGCACCCAAAGCAGTTATTTCCCAATTCAATATCTTATGGCGGCCCAGATCAGGGTACATTTTAACCAGCATCAAACCCACATCTGTATTTCAATTCATTTTGTTCAATATACATACATATATTAAATAAGATAAGTTAAAAGGTGGCCTGAGGGTACGTACCATAGAATTTCAATTCAATTAAGTTAGCAAGAATAGCCGCACCAGTTGAGCCTGCATATGGATTAGGGTGGCCGTTTTCATCAGCCTTAGTGAGACTGAAGAAATAGAGAAAGGCGTCTTTGCTTTTGCGACGATTCCGAGCTGCATAATGGATGGGGAATAAACCATGGTTGTTGTGAAGATAGAGGAGATTAGAATTCCTCCGAACAAGGATATCCGCCACTTCAACGTTTCCCTGCGAGGCAGCGACGTGAAGTGGGGTTTTGCCAGAGACGTCTTTGAGGCCAATCAGCGGTTCATCATCTCCCAACATTGCTACAAGCTTTTCCATAAAGGAGGCATTACCAGCTTTAGCAGCAACATGAAATGCAGTTTCTAAGTCATGGTGGAGAGGAGATTGGATTGCTGTGGGGTCTTGGTTGAAGAAGATTTGAGCTTCCTCCCAATTTGCTGCCAATATAGCTTTGTATAGTGGAAGGTATTTGCTGAAATCTACTGCAATATCATATATATCATCATCATTGTTAGGATCAAATGAAATGTTACGTTATAACTCCACTGCTGGAAATTATGAAATTTTCGACCACCTGAAAGTGATCTTATATCAAGTCGAAAGTAAAAAGTGGTCGGAAATAGCAACAAAGGTGATACTGCTAATTCTACGTAAGCAATATAAAATAACACGAGACCAATTAAAGCAAGCAAAATCTTTATTGATCCCGGTAAAGGCCCTAAGTACAATCTACTTGGCTGCTCTGAGTACCGACTGAGTGCGGTCGGGAGTCTCTAATAACAACCTATCGATCGTCCAAAAGTCCCTTACACTGTAGCTACTGTGGGTATTTATAGCTGCTAGGCCGGGGACAGGATTCCAGCCGTTCAGCATGTCCTCCACGTAGCCACCACGTGTCATCCTCCCGGGTGCCCTGCCTGTCGATGTAAAGAGCCGCCACGTGTCCTTCGTCAGCTCTTTCGCCCAAGGGCTACCGCTCGGTGGTCGACACCGTCGCTCGGGCAACTCCGGTCGGGCTACGACCGGGTTCTTCTCGTGGAGCCCGACCTGTTACCTGCAAAGACAAGGAGAAAGAGACAAAGACTCCTCGGTCGTGGTGAAGCTATGTCGGTCGGGATATTCCCTACCAAAAGGTTTTTCCGGATACCAAAAGTGATCGGAACAAGACTTTCGACTTGATTTAAAATAATTTTCAGGTGGTCGGAAATTTCATAATTTCCAGCAGTGCTCGTAGTAAACACCAAACTTTATTTCTTTATATATACTATACTACATTTTTGAGAAGCATGGCTACGTTTCTAGCAGATTTAGCCTTTCAGATCTCCATCTAACATCCAATCTCTCTAATAATTAATCACCTGGTGTTAGACTTAACCCTTCTGCGTCCATTGACCTTCACTCAACAAATTCCTAGCGACCTGATGCTGGACATGACCTTTCAATACCATTGCTCTACCCAACAATCATCATAATATATATCTGGCCAGGGAAGCTACCTAGCTAGAAGTAATTAATTAAATTAAACCACTCTACCTGGGCGGGGACGAGGAAGGGCATTGCAAGAAGCTGCCATTATTCTATATATGATGAAAATTATATTGACGGCAAGCTATGTTTTATAGAGTTTCAAAATAATGAATCGGATTATTATTTATATATAGCAGTCTGGCCGGCAGCTAGCTACCACTGCACGTACTTTAGAAGCTAATTTAACAACCGCCTTAGCTTATTTGTTATGCTAGTCACTACTATACCCATGCATCCAATCAAAGCTAAGATAAGCTAGCTTTTCTTTCATCGATTTTAGCTTTTATATCAATAAGCAAAGAATCACATGCACTTTCTCCCTGCTTTAATTAATCATAGACTAGTTAATGTTCTAATTGCTACATTATTAGTGTAATACAATGTTACTCCGTATATATACATATATGCATGCACTTCATCATGGTCATAGGACAAGCTAATAAGTAGCTTATTTGTTAAACTTGGTATCATATTCAAAGCTTTAATTGGTCTCTTTAACATCACCAACAACCAAAGTAAAGAAGTATGCAGAATATACAAAAAAAAAAAAAAAACCAGGCCAAATTAATTAACATTTTGTAACTCCAAAATGCAAAAATTCAAAAAAGTTGCTCAAAATAACTTTTTCAATTGACTTTTTGAGAAAAAATTTTATACCAAACAGCTATCAGCTAATAGCTAATTTACCAAACACCTTTCTATAATCAGCTAATGTTATCAACTAGTTATACCTAACCTCTAATTAACCCAATTAACTAGTAATGGATATCAAAATCTATAATAGGGTGCAAAAGTCTCCAACCAAGCATACCCTCCAATTCGCTTGTCGTTGTCAAAAAATAAAGTACAACACGAAGATAGATGTAGAATCTCATTATGAAATATGACAGGATCGGAGCATTTTCTTTTTGGCAAGATTTTGAAACTCGCATTAGTTATAGCTTATGTGAAATGTTGTTGTAAGTTGTAATCGATAGATACTATATATATACATGTACCTTATATTTGACGACGCCATCTAGCTTTAAAATTGTTATTTAGGGTGCGTTTTGAAACCCGGAAAATAACTTCTGGAAAATATATTTTTCGAGTTTTCAGTGTTTGCCCAGACGGGGGAAAATGAAGCATTAGTCAAAGGAAAATATGTATGTTTTAGGGAAAAATGACTTCTCTTTTTTTTGGGGAAGTCATTTTCCAAAGAACGCACATGCAAAATTTTTCGAGTCTAATTTTTTGCGGGCTTTTGCGAGTCGGCCCACCACACCCGCAAGCTAGGGTTCATGCAACCGAATTCTGTCGCATGCGGGTTGGCGGGCCCCGTGGGCTTTTTTTTTTTTTTTTTTTTAATTCAAAGTTAAAAAAAAAAAGTAAAGTATACAAATAATATTAATATTTTCGTATTAAAAAATTAAAAAAAATACATTTTTTAAAATGTTGTATATATATATATATATATATATATATATATATATATATATATATATATATATATATATATATAGAGAGAGAGAGAGAGAGAGAGAGAGAGAGAGAGAGTTAATACCTCCAATGGTCCTCTGAGTATTAGCGATTTACCAGCTCTGGTCATCTGACTTTTAAATGATCTTCAATGGTCCTCCATGTTTTAAAAAATAACCACCCGTGGTTCTAATTCTTAAAAAAAAAACCGAGTTTAAAATGACCACGAGACGTCCTAAAAGGACCACGGGTGGTTATTTTTTAAAACATGTAGGACCATTGGAGGTCATTTAAAAGTCGGATGACCACAGTTGGTATATCGATAATATTCGGAGGACCACTAGAGGTATTTTATATATATATATATATATATATATATATATATATATATATATATATATATATATATATATATATATATATATATATATATATATACACACACACACACACACACACACACACACACACACACACACACACATATATATATATATATATATCAAAAGAGTGCTATTCACAAAAGAAATTTATCAAAAGTATCAAACAATTAAAATTTTGAAGTATTCATTTCTTCTCATTTTCTGGAAAATAAACCAAACACACAAAAGACAGTTTTCCGTTGTGTAGTCAAACACCAGAAAGGAAAATATTTTCTGAAAAATGACCCATTTTTCTGAAAACATTTTCCAGAAGTCATTTTCCTTCTTTTCAAACGGAACCTTAGTTTCGGTTTAAAAACTGGACACTTTAATCTCCTTGGTTGCAAGGGTTAGTGTTTGTGGTGGACGAGAACGTATGCTATGTACCAAATTCAAAGTAAAGCATATTAGATTTGCTTACTTTCTTGCTTTAATTTGTTTCAAGTCTTCAACATCAATAGGCAAAGAATCAGAATAATATCATTATATATTATGCATGTCTCACGCGAGCATGCACTTTATGGGACACAAGCTACATACTAAGCTAGCAAACAAAATGAACTTTGCCATACTTACATACCAGTTATGGGCATGCGAGGAGCTGCACTCTAATCTCTTCTTATTTGCCTTCTATCACATGACAGACATGAGGAGGGTTTTGGAGGACGGGCCTTCGTCGTTTGAGAATCACACTCTGGTATGTCGTCAGGTTTGCAAGGGTTTTCTGCCCGGGGAAGTTAAGCTGGATACCATAGACATGTGGATACAGGTTTATGATTTGCCCATGGGTTACACGTCCAATGTAATTCTTGAGCAAGTTGGCAATTTTGTTGGGAATTTTATTCGAATGGATGACCGGCAGGTGGGAGGGCCGTGGAAAACGTTCTATAGAGTCAGAGTTGCGGGTTCCGGTAGACAAACCATTGAAGCGGCGTATGAAATTGATTCGGAAGGACAAATCATGGGGATGGGTGAATCTAAAGTATGAGCGATTGCATAACTTCTGTTTTTGTTGTGGAATGCTACGGCACTTGGACAAATTTTGTGTGAAAGCCCGTGTCTCAAGCATCCCACCGGAGCTCTTCCCGTTTGGTGAATGGATACGGGCAGGTCAGCGTCGGGGGCAAGGCCAGTTGGGGAATCTTGGCTGTTATCGCCGGAAAGCCCCAAGCGTGGACAGAAGTCGCAACAATGTGCTAGCGAGGGTTCGGCCTCGTTGAACGGTGATCAGGGAGATGTTCACATGGTCTCGGCGCGGCAGGAATTAGAGGAGGGTGTGGTGGCATCGGCAAAGCGCCGTAGGCCGATTGTGGGGAGTGAAAGCCGAGATGGAACGTCGGCTGGGGGTGAAGCGGCTGTTAACAGTGTTCCAAAAAACTTGCATATGGCGGGTTCTGGTTCCCAGACCCACCCAACCCAATGAGTACGTTAAGTTGGAACTGTCGTGGCTTGAGCAATCCACGTAGAGTTTGCGAAATCATGGACATGGTGTCCAAGAAGAAGCCTGATTTTGTATTTCTTATGGAAACCAAGGTGGCACGGGTGCATAATGAGAATTTACGTGTCAAACTTGGATTTGAAGGTCTTTTCTATGTGGATAACGTCGGTCTGAGTGGGTGTTTGGCCGTACTATGGAGAAGGAATAATACTGCGAGGCTTATAAGTTTTTCAGGGAATCATATTGATGTGGAAGTTAGTATGTCTGGCTTTGATAGATGGAGAATGACGTGCTACTATGGCTATCCGCAACGTAACAGACGTGGTGCGGCATGGGAATTAATTAAATCATTCTCGTCACAATCTGAGCTACCATGGATGATGATTGGTGATTTTAATGATCTGTTATATCAGCGAGAAAAGAGAGGTGGTAATCGGCATCCGGATAACCTACTTCGTGGCTTCGGGGATGTTATCTCACAGTGTGTTTTGTCCAGTGTTGCAAAAATCGCGCCTAGGCGCTAGGAGGCCACCGCGAGGAATGGCCTCGGCGGCCGGCCGGCTAGGCGATATTTTTTTTTTGTTTTGTTTTTTTTTTTTTGAAAATGTCGAAAAAGTTTCGAAAGGCATAACTTTTGACTCGGTTGTCCGATTTCGACAATTTTTTTTCAAATTGCGTATTTTTTCGAGATCTATACACCGCAAACAGCCAAAGGCGGTTTGGTCCACTAATTTCTCAAAAAAATGCTTCTTTAATTCTTAATTTTAGTTTTTTTTTTATATATTTAGATGGTTCTTTTGAACAATTTTACAACCGCTTTTGTAAATAGTTTCTAAGAAATAACTATGGAAACCTTATGTTTTAGTACTAAATTTTGAAAATTTTTAATTTTTAATTTTTTTTTTTAATTAAAAAAATAAAAATAAAATAAAAATAAAAAATAAAAAATCGGCGCCTTGGCGCCTAGGGGGCGCCTAACGTTTTTTGCAACATTGGTTTTGTCCCAACTTCCTATGGATGGCTATCAGTTTACATGGGAAAAGGGAAAGGGCACTGCAGATTGGATAGAGGAGAGACTGGACAAGGTTTTGGCCACGAGTGATTGGTGTGGAATTGTGACCGGAGGACGAGTGACCAACATATTGACGAGAGCTTCTGACCACTCGGCTGTTTTCTTAAGGATTCACGATCCTGGGGGAAGGGAAGGGATGGGGAGAAGGAAATTCCGGTTTGAGATGGCTTGGCTACATAAAGAAGGATGTAGGGAGGTGGTGGAGAAAACTTGGGATGAGAGGAGGAGTGGAGGATTACAGAAATGTATTGAGCATTGTGGAAAACTACAACTTCAGAATGAACAGTTACAACTGAGAGGACGCATGGATTCGGATTCACTCGCTGAATTCCAGTGCCTCGAAGATATCTTGAGCCGAGTTGAAAACCAAGAGGATACCTACTGGAAACAACGGGCCAAGCAGCACTGGCTGAAGGAAGCTGATGCAAATACGAGATTCTATCACAGGTACGTCTCTCACCATAGGAAAAAGAACACTTTATCTAGAATTATGAATGATAATGGGGATTGGGTGGAAGGAAATGCCATATATGAAAACGGTTGTGTTGAATTATTTTAACAATATTTTTAGTTCTGATAATCCTGCTAATGGGGGGGAGTTTTTTTATAATATTGTTGTGAGGGTCACCCCGGCCCAGAATGAGTTGTTGCTCCGGTCCGCCCTTTTGAGAAGGATGAAGTTAAGACCGCTTTATTTGCTATGTTTCCTGATAAGGCACCAGGCCCGGATGGAATGAATCCGAGCTTCTATCAGCATTTTTGGGATGTGGCACTAGCTAGTACAAAAAAAGCTTTTCGAGTCACCTATAAAAGACTTTCCGAGTCACCTGTACATGCATGGAACCGATCACTACAACCAATAATTGGACTTTTAATAAATGGCTTAACCTGTGGAGCCTAAAAATTCCACCCAAGTGGAAGATATTTTTATGGAGAGCTATAAGTGATATCCTCCCTACAACCAATAATTTGCTCTTAAAGAGAGCGAAAATTGATCCGATTTGTGCCATGTGTAGTGTTGATCATGAAAGTGTAATGCATTCATTGGTATCATGTGGCTATACTAGTTCCATATGGGCACAATCTAACCTTCCAATCCCCAATGTTATAACAAATATTTTCCATGAATGGTTTAGTACATTATTGAATGTTCTAGACACTAATGGGATCATGTTGCAGCTGCTATCCTCTATCATTTATGGAGAGCACGAAATGGAACAGTTTGGGATGCATGCTTGCCTTCTGATGCCCAAAAAAGTGATTGTCGCCGCAACCGCCACCATACATGCATGGAACCAAATCGAGTCCATGTACTCCACGACTGCACCGCCACCTCGGATTGGACAGCCAGCCACTGTCGCCGACGACTCGGTCGAACCTACACTGCCGGAGCAAGGCCCGCTAGCTGCTGCTGTTGTACTGCTGCCGTTAGCAGCGCCCAGGCCAGTAAACTGCTACATAGACGCCGGATACCGCCACCAAACCAACTCAGCTACGATAGGAGCAGTTTTGCTCAATGCCGATGGCGAATATCTCTCGGTATATTGCGCCCCACTTCTGCCTTGCTTCTCCCCCCTATGGCCGAAGCAATGGCGTGCAAAGAAGCACTAGCATGGCTATGAGATCGTGGAGAACAAGTGGTTCGGATACATACAAATTGTCACACATTACAGCGGCACTTGTCCTCATCAATGACTATGCCCCGCTCAAATGTGGGTTACACCTTGGAAGCCTGCAAGGTCTACATGTCAAGTTTTGACACCTTTTCTGTTAATTTTGTCCCTAGATCTCAGAACTATTTAGCTCATAGTTTAGCTTCTACTGCTTTTGATTACACTACGGCTATGTATTGGGACACCGTCGCCCCTAACTCTATTTCAGCATATCTATAATATAACCACATTGATCGCTTTCAAAAAAAGAAAAGAAAAAAAAAAAAAAAAAAAAAAAAAAAAAACTGATAAGTTGGTCCTTTGCCATTTTTCAACCAAATTGCACAAATAACATGTTTGCATGAGATTCTCGTGAGATCCCACTTCTTACAATTGCAAGTGAACTTCAAGGTGAATAGGTTTTCATTTGATGCTCCATCTGTGATAATTAAATTAAAAAATAAAAAAAAATAAAATAAACTACGTACTAAGTTGCATTTATTTAAACTTATTGCAAGTAATCCCCATTTACAATTCAAGGTGAATAGATTTTCATTTGATGCTCCATCTGTAATAAATAAACTAATAAATAAAAACATAAACTACTAGGATTGATTGCCATAGATTAAATTTTGCACTAATTAATCATCAGGTCAAGCCGTCCCCATTTGAATTCAAGTAAAACCAGAACAGAAACATATGCATTGAAGAAACTTTAAGGCCATGAAGGGAGACAATAATGACATTAACACCACTGATCAAAAACTATACATTCTTCCGCTGTAGCACTTGTTAATTCATAAATCTGATAAAAAAACTATACATAATATATCTAAAGACACACACATCTATTTCTGTATATTGCATATATAGAAACCAAAAGATAAAGACATGCTGACATGGATAATATGAATATAAGGAAGATTTGGCAAAATAAAAAATTGATTATTAGTAATTTAGATTAAAATTACAAGACATTATTTTACTATTAATCTAATCAATCATCAATACTATTACTATTATAAAAAACAAAATTTCCATTTTTAACTTTCCGCTCAAACACTTAATAATAATTAGATTAGCGGTAAAAAAGGAAAATAGAAAAAAATCCGTAATCGAGAAGGCATAATGTTCTAAAATCATTTGTACACGCTATTTTACCATCTACATCTACATCTACCATTTTAATAAAAGCCAATAATGTTAGGGCCTTAACTGGAACAAAAAAATGTCTGATATAATTGTTTCTTAAAATGAATGGTTCATATTATTTTGATTTTAGTATTTTTTTTTAATAATTTTCCTTATTTACCCTCTATTATATTATTTTCTTCTATTAAATAACTTAAATTCCGTTAGTATAAACTTTAGTAACGGAATATTCCGTTAACTATTTATTATTTTTAACTTACTCATTAATTTCTATAAAAAAAAAAAGGTCTTAGGTTCGAACCCCATTCCAATTAGAGTTGGCATAATTGTTAAACATATATTACGAGTATGTTAAAATATATTAAAAATATATAATATAAAATTTAACATAAACTTTGGTCAAATAATTAGTCCGACTAAATACATAGTATTCAAAGATTATAAATCATGAACTTTAAAAATCATTTAATTTTTATGCTTAAAAAAAAAAACAAATTTAGGTTAAGGTTATTTTTTTTTTCGTTTAATTAATCTTATTTTGATTATTTAGAACAAAACTTAATATTTCAATTATATTTTTGCATTATTGGAATGATTTAGGTCGTTATGGTATTAATATTTTTTGTATATATTTTTTATAATGGTACAATTGTACATTATTTTATAAATATTATATTATTATTTTTTTATCAGAAAAAATTGTTCTTACATCATTGTCAGACCAACCCGACCTAACTACAAAGTTGTTGATCATAAATACAATTACACCTGGACTCTAAAACGATATGACCATTTTTCAAAGAATTGACAATGTTGACATAACACTGGCTCCAATTGAACAAGTTTACACATCAAAATTTTATTAATGCATGAAAAATTCTAAAGAAATTTGTAAGTTAATTTTTACTATATCCTTATAACAATATCTATTGTAACTATATATTTTAAATTAATTATTATCATCCTCTATTGATAGGAATTGTAATAATTGTCACTGACAAATTCTCAAAACAATTTGTCCCAACAACGAATGGACAATTGTCATTGACAAACTCTCAAAACAATTTGTCCTAACAACGAGTGGACAATTGTCATTGACAAACTCTCAAAACAATTTATCCCAACAACAAATGGAAATAAAAAAAAATCAATGATTTCATTATTGTTGATGAAAAGTATTTACGCCACTTTATTACTCTTATTAAATTAAATAAATTAATAGCTACAACAAAAAATAATACATATACATTTAATTAATTTAAAATTAGATGTCTATAATGCATTTATTTAAAAAAAAAATTATTCATTATAAAAAATTTAAAAAGAGATATAATTTCATTAGTTATATTATCTTTATTTTCTACCATTCAAAGATTCACTACCTTCAAATTTATTAATTTATTATATTCACTACATTGTCCATTGCTTTTTTTTTTTTTATTACATTATCTTGTAATTAAATATCAAAGTTATAATACAAAATATGTTATATATATTTATTTACCAAGTATTTTATACAATAATAAATATTAATATTTTATTCAATACTTTCCCATGTTAACCTACGATAAACATCTCACAATGCATGAAACATGTAGGGAAAAAACTACCACTACCAAATATAAATAGACGCTTGTAAGATAAAGAGTTCATAGTACAACTAAGATCCCATCATATACACAACAAGGCAAATCTAAAGTTTCCTACACCATAATCTCATTGCATGATGAATCCCTCTATGCTATCACCAGTAATCCAATTGCACATGACACACTACCAATTAAATAAAAAGGACATGCATGTACTAAAGCTGAAGGCAATGACAATGCTACCCAAAAAAAGAATTAAGAAGAATTAGAGAAATTTAAACCAAAAGTAGTATTTATTTAAACTATCATTTTTAGACTAAGTATTTAGACTGGCGTTATTACAAAGTTGCAAACATTTATTTGAGTGACGATTATAATCAATCTCTCATATGTTATATATCTTGCATTTATATACTTTGAATTACCGATTTAAATAAACAAATTCAACATTTATTTACCTATGCATAAACATTTCATGTATAATATTACATCAATATACATTGAAATACTTATTTAAAAATCATCATTGGGCATTATCCCATTCGCGCAAAGCGCGTAAAAAAAATTAGTTAATCTAATGAATATGAATATAAGGAGGATATTATAAAAAATAAAAAATAAAAAAATCGATTATTAATAATTTAGATTAATAAATTAATGAAATTTGTAAGTATTTAATCTGTAGGTAAAATCATACCGTTGCGGCCCCAAGAAGAGGTGGGAGAAGCCATTGATGCAAATTTTAGTCTTAATTAAATTAATTGCAAGATTGTATTGGGAAGCATATATAGAGACTGAGGATATATGTATAGGAAGGAGATACAGGGATCGAAGCACATGTATATATTGGATGGGTATTTTATGTGTACTATGTGGTGTGCGGAGAATATTTTAAGAAAAAGGATGTCTTCCACATACAAAAGTAGAAAGCATCAAAAACAAAACAAAAAAAAAATGTATAATTTACATAGTAAAAGACATTTTTAGTCCTAAATTTATAGTGGCTTGGACAATTTTAGTCCTTTATAAAAAAAAATTGCTATTTTATGGACAGAGTTATTGTGGCGAGGACATTTTTGGTCCTCCGTCTATATTTCTGTTAGATAACTGTATGAGAGGGGCAATTACGTCAATTTAGGCTATCTCCTTCTATCTATTATATCTATGTGTGTTTGGCGGCTTCGATTCTCCTTCTATCTATTTGATAAGTAACCTGTTTGGCGGCTTCGATTCTCTGGCAATTTCTTCGTACAACTGCATCTTGGACTCTCCGACTCCTTTGAATTATGACCGAGAAGAAAACAAAACACACATAGATATAATAGATAGAAGGAGATAGCCTAAATTGACGTAATTGCCCCTCTCTCATACAGTTATCTAACAGAAATATAGACGGAGGACCAAAAATGTCCTCGCTACAATAACTCTGTCCATAAAATGGCAAATTTTTTTATAAAGGACTAAAATTGTCCAAGCCACTATAATGGCCCGTTTGGTTCACGGAATAGGTCGGGAATGGCATAGCATTCCCAGTAATAGGCCTATTCCTTTGTTTGGTAACCATTTCTATTACCAGGAATAATATTCCTGGTAATAGCCTATTACCTCAAATAAGGTAATAGCTATTACTAGGGGCCCCCTGGTATTAGCCTATTACTGAACGCTCAGGAATAGATTTTAGAATCTATTTTCTTTTTTACCCCTTTCTTTAACCTAATTTTTTATCCTATATATAAATTTATCCTAATTCACCACCGTCGTCGCCACCACCACCATCACCATCGCCACCACCATCGCCGCCGCCGCCACCACCACCACCACCACCGTCGCCGCCCGCACCACCACTGTCGCCCCACCACTGCCACCGCCACCACCATCACTACCACCCCAGCACCACCACCGCCGCCACCACCATCACCACCACCGCCACCACCATCGTCATCGCCGTCGCCACCACCACCGCCACCACCAACACCACCATTGCCGCCGCCGCCGCCACCACCACCACCATTCTTATTCTATTCCTTGCTTATTCCATTCCTTTTGGAATAGTATTCCTATTACCTCAAAATTCATTCCGTGAACCAAACGTGCTGTAAGTCTAGGACCAAAAATGTCTTTTACTCTAATTTACATGTTCCACCAAATGTAGTGGATAAGGTGAGGTGGACTTCGGAGAAAACTCAAAAAGGTGTGTACTGCTTCACACCAGAGATAATGTTTTGTAAAAATCAAATTCGTTATATTCTAATCAGATAATTATATTTTACTTATTTAGTCATTTTTTTCAAGACTATATGTCATTTTTATTATTTTTTCAATTCGTCTCATTTTGTTTGTCTGGTTCAATTAATGAGATTTAAGTGAAGTTATTTTAATTTAATTTTTTATAATATTAAAGTATATAAAATTTATATACTAAAACACTGACATGAAATATAACAGCTGTAAGATAACCATAACCTGGGAAATGTGAAAAAAAACAAAAAAAAAAAAAAAAAAAAAAAAAAAAAAAAAAGCGAAAGAGATAAGGTGAAAAGACCCAAGAAATAATTTTTTAAAAATGAAGCAATCATTGCATCATTCAATAATTGAAGATATGTTGCCTTATTAATTATTGTCATATTAACATACAAAATGAGTTTGAGCAATTTATGTTCATTCAAAACGATGTCGTTTTGAGTGAAATAACTCATTTAAAAAAAAATAAAAAAAATAGATGCATTCAAACTAAAATTAAGGTTGTCGTGTTATATTTGCTTTCATAGAGTATTATATTTGTTTGGCGAATACCTTAGTATAGGTTCATTAGAGCCCAATTATCACAAAAGCGTAAATTATGCCTTGGAAACGTGTTCACCACAAATAGTGAACACGGGTCCAAACGGCGCCGTTTTTATGTATAAAAAAAAATTCGTGGATGTGGTGTTAACGGCGCGCGTTTGGTTAGATTATGAATTTTCTGTTATGAGATTATGAATGTACTGTAAATTCATAATCTCATAACAGAAAATTCATAATCTCATAACAGAAAATTCATAATTTATGAATGTTGAAGAAGCTTGCGCTACAGAGGAGCAGTCATGGTTTCGGACGGAAATGTGTAGGCATGGGTCCAAAGTGAATATGCAGGCATGGATTCATAATTTATGAATGTCCGAAATCATTGCTCACCTCAAATTACGGTGCACTAACACTGTTAGGACCGTGTTCATCATGGATGGTGAACACGGTTCCATGGCATAACGATTGATATATAATAATCTACTCACTAGACCACGTTTTTTGAAGTGTATATTAGGGTCCGTTTGGAAAGCAGGAAAATGACTTCTGGAAAATATTTTCTGGAAAATGAGTCATTTTCCGGAAAACATTTTCCTTTCCAGTGTTTGGTTGCATTATGGAAAACTGTTTTTCTGTGTTTGGTTCATTTTCTGGAAAATGAGTAGAATTGTATAATTAAACATTTTAATTATTTTATTTAGAATATTGCAACATGTATAATAATATATAATAATATAATATTAATTTTAAATATAATAAAAAATAGCTAAGTTTTTCAAAAAAAAAAAATTAATAATATATCAAAAATATTATGGTGGTGGTGGTGGTGTAGTGGTAGTGGTGTTATTCGTTATATAATAATAATAATAATAATAATAATAATAATAATAATAATAATAATAATAATAATAATAATAATAATAATTGGTGGTATGACGGTGGTGGTGTGGTGGCGGTGGTGGTTGCGGTGGTACGGTCGTGGTGGTGGCGGTGGTTGCGGTGGTATGGTGGTGGTAGCGGCAACGGTGGTTGTGGTAGTATGCTAGTGGTGGCGGCGGCGGCGGTAGTGGTGTTGGTGTGATGGTGGTGGTAGTATGACGGTGGTGGCAGTGGTCGTGTGGTTGCGGTGGTGGTGGTGGTGGTGGCGGTGACGGTGGTTGCGGTGGTATGGTAGTGGTGGTGGCGGCGGTGGTTGCGGTGGTATGGTGGTGGTGGTGGTGGCGGCGGCGGCGGCGGTGTGATGGCGGTGGTGTGGTGGTGGTGGCGGTGGTATGGTGGTGATGGCGGTGGCGGTGGTATGGTGCTGATGGCGGTGGCGGTGGTATGGTGGTGATGGCGGTGGCGGTGGTATGGTGGTAGTGATGGCGGCGATGGTGGTTGTGGTGGTATGGTGGTGGTGGCGGTGGTAGCGGCGACGGTGGTTGCAGTGGTATGGTGGTGGTGGTGGTGGTGGTGGCGGCGACGGTGGTTGCGGTGGTATGGTGGCGGTGGTTGCGGTGGTATGGTGGTGATGGCGGCGGCGGCGGCGGTGGTATGGTGGTAGTGGTGGCGGCGACGGTGGTTGCGGTGGTATGGTGGTGGTGGTGGCGGCGACGGTGGTGTGAAGGTGGTGGTGTGGTGGTGGTGTGGTGGAGGTGGTGTGGTGGTGGTGGCAGTGGTATGATGGTGATGGCGGCGACGGTGGTTGCGGTGGTATGGTGGTGGTGGCGGCGGCGGTGTGATGGCGGTGGTGTGGTGGTGGTGGCGGTGGTATGGTGGTGATGGCGGTGGCGGTGGTATGGTGGTGATGGCGGTGGCGGTGGTATGGTGGTAGTGGTGGCGGCGATGGTGGTTGTGGTGGTATGGTGGTGGTGGCGGTGGTAGCGGCGACGGTGGTTGCAGTGGTATGGTGGTGGTGGTGGCGGCGACGGTGGTTGCGGTGGTATGGTGGTGATGGCGGCGGCGATGGTATGGTGGTAGTGGTGGCGGCGACGGTGGTTGCGGTGGTATGGTGGTGGTGGTGGCGGCGGCGGTGGTGTGAAGGTGGTGGTGTGGTGGTGGTGTGGTGGAAGTGGTGTGGTGGTGGTGGCGGTGGTATGGTGGTGATGGCGGCGATGGTGGTTGTGGTGGTATGGTGGTGGTGGCGGTGGTAGCGGCGACGGTGGTTGTAGTGGTATGGTAGTAGTGGTGGTGGTGGCGGCGATGGTGGTTGCGGTGATATGGTGGCGGTGGTGGCGGTGGTTGCGGTGGTATGGTGGTGATGGGGGCGGCGGTGGTATGGTGGTAGTGGTGGCGGCGACAGTGGTTGCGGTGGTATGGTGGTGGTGGTGGCGGCGGCGGTGGTGTGAAGGTGGTGGTGTGGTGGCGGTGGTATGTGGTGGTGGTGGCGGCGGCGATGGTGGCGGTGGTATGGTGGTGGTGGTGGTGGTGGTAGTGGTAGTGGTTGCGGTGTTGGTGGTGGTTGTGGTGGTGGTGTGATGGTGGCGGGGGTATAGTGGTGGTGGCGGCGGCAATAGTGGTGGTGATGGTGGTATGGTGTTGATGATGTTGGTGGTGGTGTGATGTTGGTGTAAAAGTTGGAAAATGACTTCCCCCAAAAAAAGGGGAAGTCATTTTCCTCCAAAACAAGCCTATTTTCCAAAGTCAACGGAAAATGATTTCCGTTGACTTGATTTTCCAGGCACATCCAAACACTGAAAACTTGAAAAATAATTTTCAGAACTCATTTTGCAGGTTTCCAAACACACCCTTAAAGCAAAGAAGCCTTTCTCTATTTCTTCCGTCTCACTCTAATCCATATGCAGGCCCATCTGGTGCGGCTATTATTCTTGCTAACTTAATTGAATTGCAATTCTATGGTACGTACCACCACCTTTTAACTTAGCTTATTTAATGTGTATGTATATTGAAGAAAAGAACGTAACAGAACAAAATGAATTGAAATACAGATGTGGGTTCAAATGTACCCTGATCTGGGCAAGGCCGTTCCAATAAAAATTGGGATTCTGTGCAATATCTTAATTTGAGACTTTTTTTTTTTAAAAAAGTAATTTCTATATATAAATAATTGATTGTTCAAAAAGTTGTATCAAAATATAAATATTGTATAAAAATACATCTAACATTTCATTAAAAAAAGTGATTTGTGTTGTGCACATTTAGACGCAAAATTATCTACTAAACTTTTGATATCAATTTCTTCCAAAAGCTCATTTTCAATGAAGATTAAAGTTATTTCATTGAGTCTCTCTTACAACATACTTGATCGTAAGTAAGATTTCAACAATTTCAACTTTGAGAAACTCCTTTCTGTAGAGGCAACAGTAATTGGAATAGTCAATAATAGGGCTGGGCATTTCGGTTCGGTCCCAACCGAAGTACCGATCGGTACTTCGGTTTGGATAACCCGACCGGTTCGGTTAAAACCCGAACCGAACCGAAGAACCGATCGGTTTTTTATTTTATTTTTTTATTTTTTATATATAATAAATATATAAAATATACTTAAATGTCTTAAGTGAGGTTTGAACCTTTAACCACCAACTTTGAAGTTAAGAGCTTTACCCATTAAGCTAAAGGCATATTTGTGTTAATATTTACATTTGTATGTTAATAAAGGTATATATTGTTTTATTAAATGTTGTAAACTTCAATTGTAATAGACAAAATTATCCCTACTACATTATTGTTAGACTAAAATATCCTTATACCGTTATAACACCGTTATTATTTAATTCTAAAACTTTCATAATTCTATCATTATTATCATACACCTATATCTAATTATCTATGATATCTTTTTCCTATTCTTTAATTATCATTTTATTAAAATCATTATATAATTAGTTTAATTGTTGATTATATTTTAATTAAATTTTTATGAATAGTAAATCATATATGTGTGTGTATATATATAGGCACGCACACGCACCAATATATGTGACCGGTTACTAGTTAGTATTATATATATTTTATTTATTTATTGTAAAAACAAAGTATAAATTATATCAAAATTGTTTACATTAGTAATAAACAAAATATCAATTTTGTTCATCTCTATAATTTTCAAATACGATGATTAAAATTTACTAATTTAAGGATTTTGCGAAATATAATTTGAACTATAATTTGTAATTATTTGCATTTATCAATTTTTTTTAATGTTGGGCATAAATTTTCGCGCATCACTCGTACAAAATGCTAGTATTATATATACATATTATAATAATTAATAATTTTAACTCCTCAAGTCCTCAGATCTCAACTCTAAGTCGTAAGTCTCAACATTTGGCATTTTAATAATTCTTATTTCTCAAATATTAACTATAGATGGATGATTCTTTATATTGTTATCAACAAAACACTTCAAGTGGCACTCCAAGTGAGCCAACTGAATAATCGGGCAAGTAAAAAAGGAAACGTTTATTTAGTGGACTTCTACCAAAACCGAACTGAATACCGAACCGAAACCGAAACCGAAACCGAAACGAACCGAACTTTTCAAACCGAAACCGAACTCTATTTTAAACCGAATGGTTTAATTTTTTAAAACCAAAAAACCGAAACCGAAAAAACCGAACCGAAACCCGAAGTGCCCAGCCCTAGTCAATAATATTCGATATGCAATAGTAGTATTTGGAAAACAACTCATCTGTTTCAATGAATTCAATATACTCACTGCCCCTATTTTTTCTTTCGATAAAATCTCTCTAAGCAATTTTAGCTCAATACAGAATTTATTTTCATCAATATCACCACATTGTTCATCGCTCTTAAGAGGTGCTAATTGAGATTTGGGAATTGAATTAAAAAATAAAAATAATGGTAATTGCTAATTAGCAGAAGGTCCCGATCGAAGATGCTAATTGTTATTTGAGATTTTGAATTGGGAATTGTCATTCTTAATTAACAATGGTACTTGTCAATTGAGAATTATGAATTGAAACCGCCAAAAGTAGAGAAGGGAATCAAGGGATTAGGACACATACATACACACACAGTTTTTTTGGGTTTTTAAAGCAATTGTCAATTGGATTCAATTCACCATATCACAAGTTGGCCCAATTTTCTTGCACTTAGCTTGAAATCATGTATACTATATATGCATATAATTTTTTTTTTTTTTAACAATATGGGGCCCCAAAAAATTGGTTTTGAGGACCCTGTGCGGCCACACATGTTAGACATGCTTAGAACCGGTCCTGGATCTGGGCCGCCATAAGATATTGAATTGGGAAATAACTGCTTTGGCTGCCATACTTAAATAGATACGACTGTCCTATTATTAACTCACATACTCTAAGCCATTGCCAAATATTCATATACTATTGTGAGTAACTTTCCTTTCTTTTCCTTTAAATATTATTGGGGAAATGGTCAAATAAATTTCTAAACTTTACTCAAAAAATTAATTAAGCCCCTAAATTTTTTAAAATTTCAATTAAACCTATAAACAAATCATTTTAGTGCATTAAAGTCCACAAACCGGTTTATGATCTATAGTAACAGGTCATTAGAGTTCCGGTGACTCTCCGACCAACTCTGGCGACTTTCCAACCAAACTCTGGCCACTACTGGAAATTATGGAATTTCCGACCACCTGAAAGTGATCTTAAATCAAGTCGAAAGCCTTGTTCCGACCACTTTTGGTATCCGGAAAAACCTTTGTTGCTATTTTCGACCACTTTTTACTTTCAACTTGATTTAAGATCACTTTCAGGTGATCGAAAATTCCATAATTTCCAGTAGTGGACGAACCAGCAAGAAGGCGACAACCAGAAGGAGATCAGGCCTTTTTTTCCGAGAGAAGGGGTTGCCTTCTCCGGCAAACCATATATATGGTCGGCTTCTCTAGGGAAGAAGGCCACCATTTTTGGTCGCCTTCTTCTTTGGCGGACTAGAAGACAACCAAATTGTCATTGTTTGCTCTGCCGGAGAAGGCAACCCCTTCTCTCGGAGAAGAAGGTGTGGTTTCCTTCTGGTCGTTTCCTTCTCTCTGGTTCGTCGGAATTTGGTCGTTTTTCGCCGGAGTTTGGTCGAAAAGTCGGTGGAGTTGGTCGGAGGACCGGAACCCTAATGATCTGGTATATATTATAGGTCATAAATTGGTTTATGGACTTCAATGCACTAAAATGACTTGTTTATGGGTCTAATTACAACTTTAAAAAGTTTAGAGGCTTAATTGAATTTTCGTGTAAAATTTAGGTGTCTATTTAACCCTTTTTCCTAAATTATTTATTCAATTTTGATCATTTCATGTTTAATTAAGGATTTTTCTTTTAAATTACTTCATAAAAACGTACGAAATGTATGTTATTGCATGCCTGCAGGTGTTTCCAAGAGGTATGCAGTATGTATGTTGAAGAGTGTCGTAAACAAAATGGTGATGCACCAAGAAATCTTAAATGCTTGTGCGATCGACTCAAAACCCTAGACGAAACGTAGGTTGGATTGCACATTAATGACTATATGCTCAACACGCTCCCTCACGTGTGCAATTTGTGGGTGAACTTATTGGAAATAAACTTATAACTTGTACAAACCAATTAGGGATGTAGATTTTTGTTAAGAATGATTGTGATAAGCCATGCAATAGCTTATATTTGTGCTTTATATATATGCTTGTTTTTTGCTCAAATGTTAGGTAAAAGAAGGTGAAACAATGCTTAATTTGGTGTATTTTGTATTGAAGGAAAGAAAGATCTAGTAATGATGCAAGCTAAGCAAGTATGAAAGGAAATTAATCTTGAAAGAAGACGAGACATTAAGACAAAAGGCAAGAATTCGTAAGCACACCAAAGAACAAAGGAGTAGAATGGTACCTATGAATTTACTTATAAATTAAAACACACACAAATTTTATTAATTTATCTACAAATTTTATCTTCAACAAATTTAATTTTTTTTATAATGCTCAATTTCTTGCTCTTGTCGGTCGTCTAGATCAATTCTCTCCATCCACATGTTTCTTATTTGATTGTTTATATGTATCTTTCTCGGTCTTTTTTTATATTATTTTAAAATATTAAATTTTGTCATTATATTATAAAAGTAATAAATTTAGTTCATGTAGTGTTACAGCTACAATAATTGAGTAAATAAAAAAGGTTTGTTTCCCTGTCAACGACCATGACCATCACCTTTCCAATGGATGTGACCGCGGAGCCTTCGTCGTCATCGTCCATGACATCATCTACGAACATTGTGCTTTCGTCACCCACTTGAAAATATCAATGTTGAAGAGATGATATGATAATAAATTATAATTACTCCTTCCATCCTTAAGGGGGTGTTTGGTTGGATGGAAAACATTTTTCATGGAAAATGTTTTTCTAAAAGTGAAGGAAAATAATGTTTTATGTTGTTTGGTTGAATGGAAAACTTTTTTCATTAGAAAAAGTTTTCCTTAAGAACAAGGAAAAAAAATTCCTAGCTTATGCTAGGTATTTTGTTTTCTATGGAAAACTAATATGACAATTTTATCCTCATCATTCTTTATTAATTACTCTTATTATTATTATTATATTATTATTATTATTTTGTAGGGTTATATTTGTCATTATACTCGTTATTCCTTACCCTTCCAAACTCAACCAAACAATGGAATTCATATTCCTAGTAATTTCTTTTCCACCAACCAAACAATGGAATCTGTTTTCTTGGAATTTATTTTCCATGGAATTTCAATTCCATTTCCCTTCAAATATTTTCCAGCGAACCAAACGAGCTGTAATTGTTTGTCATGATTGCCTTTTACACAATTTTTAATGCAATAAAATAAATATTACTAACTTATTTAATTTTGTACCTTAAAAATAAGTATCATTCTTCCAACTTTTGTTTTTGGCCCCCCACACCCCGGCCCGACATAATATTTGGGAGGTTGTAAATCATGGTCACTCAACTGTACATGAATCAACTGTAAAAATCAGTATCATATATTTATATAAAGTACAATTTTACTTATCTCATTAATTGTTTAGAAATTTAAAAACGCCAAGCGTAAATTTAATGATGCACTTTTCATTTTTTGTTTATTGGAGTCCTTTCACCTTATCTCTTTTCTTTTTTCTTCACTTTTTCTCTTGTCAGGCTGCAGCACATCAAGCATTGAGGGGTTATCTTCCAGCTGTTTCATTTCATGATTTGCAACTCTTTATTTAATTTTGGAAAAACAACATTATTAATTTAAATAAATTTAGTCTTTTAATTATCTATTATGTTATTACATTTTTAGTCTATGGTATTATCTGATTATCAAAGTCCAATCCGTTAACGAATTCTTCTTAATGAGATTATTTTTGTGACATAGAACGAACAATATCTATTATTCCGTATTAACGTTTTAATTTCTTCATGTGAATGTCATTTTTAATTTAATAGTGAATACTAATTCTAAATAATAAAAATAATTTCATACATTAAAATAGCTTGACAATTATATAGCACTACTGCACTAGGGACAAAAAGTACAACATTATGAATAATTATGGGGTGTTTGGTAGAATGTAGTTGCAATTCAATTATTACAATGTTTTCTTTGGCAATAAAAATTACAGTGTTTGGTTTGAGGGAATTGCAATTCTCGCATTTTGTTGAATTGCAATTCATACCCTATCCCATATGAATTGCAATTCACACTACTGGAAATTATGAAATTTCCGACCACCTGAAAGTGATATTAAATCAAGTTGAAAGTCTTGTTCTGATCACTTTTGGTATCCGGAAAAACCTTTGTTGCTATTTCCGACCACTTTTTGCTTTCGGCTTGATTTAAGATCACTTTCAAGTGGTCGGAAATTCCATAATTTCCAGCAGTGTCAATGGGGGAAAAATGGAAAAAGGAAGAAAAAAGACTTTTTTTACCCTTGATTATTATTAGTATTATTGTTACACATTACACAAGGACATTTTAATCTTTAATTTATACCACTTCTTTCCTTTCCATTTTCAATAATTCTATTCCTTCTTATCAAACAATGTTATTTGAATTCCTACTTTATTCTCATATTATTCCTTTTCAACAGAATTACAATTTCTTTTCTCCCTAATTCCTTTCGCACAACCAAACACCCTGTTAAGGGGCTAACTTTGTTTAAATTAACTTACCGGGACCAAATTTCTAAAAGAGAAACACTTCAAAGGCTAAAAGTGTCGTTTTTCATTTAATTTATTTACCATTCAATTTTTATAATATTTAATCTAATATTAATGTGTAAAATGTACATATTTTAAAATTACATTATCATCAAAGAAATAGACAACTTTAAAATTTAGAAGATGATGATTGACGTTAGAAAAAAGTGTTTAAAAAAAAAAGAAGAAGAAGAAGAAGAAGAAGAAGAAGAAGAAGAAGAAGAAGAAGAAGAAGAAGAAGAAGAATTAATTTTACAAAGAAATATAGAGGTGGGTACTGGGTAATGTTCATCTTTTAATTTTACTGTTGTCCCAAGTCCTCCATTGCACCCTGTCCCCTACTTTTTTTTTTTTCTTTTTTTTTTTTTGGTGGAACATGTAAATTGTTCGTTTGTGGTTTGTTGTTTTCTACATTTGTATGTGGAAGAACTCCTTTTCCTTACAAAGTACTGAGTATTCACATGTGCTTCAATAATTCATGTGTCTCCTATGTATAGACTTGGCCACGGATTGGTTTTAATTGAAGGATCAAAACTGAATTCTTATTGCAAATCAGTTTTGTACCATAACTGTACAAAGCTTATGGATATGGTTTAAACGTGAAGAACTAAGATTATGGTTTTAATGTCTGCATGGGACAAGTACGACCTAGGGTTAGGACCTGACAGTCAGAGAATTACACACAATGTAGTGAGCTCTTTACGAGGACTTGATATTGGTCCTCCCACTTAAAAAATCAGTAAGCTCTCTTGATACACCCATCAACCATCTTGTCAGGCCATGACCGAAGGGGTTACCAAACTACCAAAGCAAAATTTGATTGAAAAGGCTAACTTGATAAAAGCGAATGTGCTAAAAAAAATTAAGTTAATCATTAGTTCATGAACCACCTAGTAACTATATAGTAGCAATAATTTGTGACAATGATAAATCGTGAACCAATAGTTTTGAATATAATTGAACTGAACCAAACCAAACCGAACCAGCCTGAGGATAGGCTAGGTCTCTATATATATCCTCTGTCTCTATGCTTCCCTATACAAACTTGCAATATAATTAAGTTTTCAAAGTTGAGATCGAGTAAATTTGAATCAATGGCTTATCCGAGCTCTTATCATGGCAAAGGTATGATACTATGCGTGGTATATTCAATTATTCATATAGATAGATTATTATTAGTTTAATATATATAATTTCAGTATGCATATATATATATATATATATATATATATATATATATATATATATATATATATATTGAAAGGTTCCCGTGCGGATGTGCGGTGGATTAATGTGCGTGAGATTTGTACACAATGTGCGTGAGTGTTGTGCTTAATGTGCCTGAGATTTGTACTTAATGTGCGTGAATGTGTAAAATGCAGCAGAAAATATTGATGTTAGCTTCTTTCCCATCCCCAGTAGCCATTTGCCCCTCCCTGATGATGATGATGCAGAGGCGGGCTATGGTGGTTAAGAATTATGGGAATAATACAACAGAAATCCACACTTAGCTACTATGCAAATTTTACTGTGCGTGCGTCATTTATATAAACATTCAACTGCACTGAAGGTAGCTGATAATCCAGAATCCATGGCCAAATTAAAGGAAGAAGTAACAAGAAGCTTGGGCGTTAATGTGCGTGAGTTTCTGTTTTGCTTCTTTCTGAGCTCGTAATTCTGAAATACTCACGCACATTAAGCACAAATCTCATGCACATTAAACACAATACCAGGCACATTAAACACAATACTCATGCATATTAACATGACGCACATTAAGTACAAATCTCAGGCACATTAAGTATAAACCTCACGCACATTAATCCACCGCACATCCGCACGGAAGCAACAAATACACCTGATCCATTCCCTATATATATATATATATATATATATATATATATATATATATATATATATATATATATATATATATATATATATATATGATGGATAGCCTAGTCTGCAGATGATGGTGATCTTGAAGCAGGTAATTATTATGTGGTTGAAGAAGGCAAATATTTGGGATTGTACAGAGCTACAGTGCAAGGAGATTGGGATGAAGCTCAAAAACTGTTCAACCAACATGACAATAATAATAACAATATGATTGTTTATATATATCTTTCTCGGTCTTTGTATAATATTTTAAAATATTAAATTTTGTCTTTATATTATAAAATTAATAAATTTATGAGTAATTCTACATGTACTCCTAATTTATACTCCAATTTTATATTTTTTATGATTTGACATGCTTTGATTGTTCAATATTATAGGGGGTCATGATGCTTATTCATTTCTTTGTTTCATCCTCCAATCAAATTTAGACATAAGTGAAATTAAAAATTGGGAGTAAAAGTTCCTAAATTTATTTCATGTACTATTACAGCTACAATAATCGAGAACCATGACCATCACCTTTCCAATGGATGTGATGGCGGAGCCTTCGTCGTCATCGTCCATGACATCATCCACAAACATTGAGGCTCTTATGGATAAAATGACGGTTAACTAATTGTGTTAGTTAGGGGTATAAATAGTTGATAATAACATTAGTTGATTGTAGAAAAGTGTTTGGTAAATTAGCTGTTAGCTGATAACTGTTTGGTATAATTTCTTTTCTCAAAAGGTTAATTGAAAAAAAGTTGATTGGAGTAGTTTTTTGAATTTTAGCCTTTTAAAATTGCAAAAAACTAATTAACCAAACATTAATATTGATATTTTAACTAAATCAAATAATTAATAGTGGTCAAAATTGACATATAGGCCAATTTTTTACCAAACAGCGTATGTGCCTTCGTCACCCACTTGAAAATATCAATGTTGAAGAGATGATACGATAATAATTACTTTACTCCCTTCGTCCCTAATTGTTTGTCATGTTTACTTTTTGCACGTATTTTAATATAATAAAATAAATGTTACTAACTTTTTAATTTTGTCCCTTAAAAGTAAGTATTATTTGTACAAAATACAAATGTACTTACTCTATTAATTGTCTAAAAATTTTAAAAAGTCAAAAAAGTAAATTGAAAAATGTAGAATGATAGTTATATTTAATTTTGGGAAGAAGACACTATTTTAAAACAAACTAAAAAAAAAAAAAAAGTAAGAAAGATAAAATGAGATGGAGGAAAAATAATTATCAATAATTATCAATAATCTTGAATTATTGAATGATGCACTCTTCATTTTTTTTTTTTGTTGATTGGGGTCTTCTCACCTTATCTCTCTCTTCCTTTTTCTCTTGTCAGGCTGTAGTACGTACATCAAGCATTGAGGGGTTATCTATCTTCTCGCTGTTTTATTTCATGATTAGCAATTCTTTATCTTTTTTTTTTTGAAAGCTAGCAATTCTTTATCTAATTTAGGAAAAACAACATTTCCCTAAATTATTTCACTTTTAAAATTTTGATCTTTTATTATTAATTTAAAGATTTATGGCGTGTTTGGTTCATGGAATAGGTCGAGAATAGAATACCGTTCCCTGGAATAGACCTATTCTATTGTTTGGTTTGTCATTTTATTTAAGGTAATAGCGTTCCCGGGAATAGACCTATTCTATTGTTTGGTTTCCCATTCCTAGGGGACCCCCTGGTATTAGTTATTCCCAAGTATTTGGGAATAGCGCTTTAGTACTATAATACCGAAAATACCCTATCACCGCCACAACTGCCGCCGTCTCCACCACCAGCCCATTACCGCCACCACCACCACCATCGCCACTGCCACCACAACCACCGTCGGCACTGCTACCACCGCTGCCGCCACCACCTCCACTACCACCACTGTCACTCCTATCACCGCCACCGCCACCGCAACCATCACCATCGCCGCCGTGACCGCCACCGCCGCCGCCACTGCCACCAACACCACCACATATTTTTATAAGGGTATTTATGTCTTTTGAAATATATTTCATTCTATTTCTTAAACCAACCAAACACTGTAATATAATTCCTAAAGTCTATTCCTTCCGTGAACCAAACAATAGAATAGAATTCATATTCTATTCCATTCCTTATGGAATAGCATTCCTATTACCTCAAAATTCATTCTCTGAACCAAACGTGCTGTTAGTCTCTTAATTATCTATTATGTTTTATTTTCAGTCCATGGTGTTATATGATTATCAAAGTCCGATCCATTAACAAACTATTTTTTATGAGATTACTTTTGTCACTTAGAACAATATCCATTATTAAAGTTTCACTTTCTCCATGTAAACATCATTTTTAATTTAATAATGAATATTGATTATAAATGATAAACATAACTTCATATGTTAAAATAGTATGACAATTATATAGCACTAGTGACTAAAAGTACAACATTATGAATAATTAAGGGACTAATTAACTTTATTTAAATTAACTTAAGATACCAAATTTCTAAAAAGAAAATACTTCTAGGGCTAATAGTGCCGTTTTTTCTTTAATTTATTTTCCATTCAAATTTTTTAATAATATTTAATCTAATTTTTATAATATTTAATCTAATATTAATGTGTAAAATGTACATATTTTAAAATTACATTAAAAATATCATCAAACAAATAGATACATCTTTAAAAATTAGAAGATGGTGTTAGAAAAAGTATAAAAAAAATAATAATAATAATTTGACAAAGAAATATAGAGGTGGGTAATGTTCATCTTTTAGTCTTCTCCCAAGTCCTCCACTGCACCCTGTCCCCTACTTTTTTTGTGGAACATGTCAATTTTTCGTTTCTGGTTTGTTGTTTTCTACTTTTGTATGTGGAAGACACAGTACACTTATAAGGTACTGAGTGTATACATGTGCTTCAATTCATGTGTCTCCTATGTATAGACTTGGTCACGTACGGATTGGTTTATTTTATTTTATTTTATTTTATTTTTTTTTTGATTGAAAGATCAAAACTGAATTATTGCAAATCAATTTTGTACCATAACTGTACAAACCTTATGGATAAGGTTTAAACGTGAAGAAACTATGATTATGGTTTTAAGAGCATCCTTACATTTGGAGTTTATGTTAGAGAAAGAACTTGAGAATGATTTCTTGTACTGATGTGATGAAGAGATATTGGCATTGTTAGAAATTATCACTTGAAAGTGATCCTAAATCAAGTTGAGAGTAAAAAGTGGTCAGAAATAGCAACAAAGATTTTTTCAAATACCAAAAGTAATCGGAACAAGACTTTTGACTTGATTTAATATCATTTTCAGGTGGTCGGAAATTCTATAATTTCCAGTAGTGTGAAGAAATATATCTCCTGCAAGGAAGAGATATTGAACAGTAAAATGGTCAGAAGGAAGAGGAAGAGCTGTGCGCGAGAAGCCACGCCGGGCACACGCCCCTATCGATAGTTGCTTTAATTTTAATTTTTATTTTTTAAAAATCAGTTTTTTTTCTTCCTCTTTTTTCTCTTCTCTCCCACATTCTCTTTTCTAATCACACTTACAATAACTCATCAAAAACCACAAAATACCTCCACTATTATGGATGCTCTAATGTCAGCATGGGGCAAGGACGACGTAGGATTGAGACTTGATAATCAGAGTGAGAGTTACACTTAATGTGGTGGACTCTTTATAGAGATCCAACATTGGTCCTCCCACTTAAAAAAACCGATGAGTTCCCTTGATATACCCATAACCATCTTGTCAGGCCATGGCGAAAGGATCACCAAGACAAAATATGATGAAAAAGGCTAGCCGGATAAAAATGAAAGTGCTAAAAAAAAAAATTAAGTTAACCACAAGTTCATGAATTGCTTAGGAACTGTATAGTAGCAATAATTCAAGTTATAATTTGTGACAATAATAAATCCTGAACCAATAATTTTGAATCGAACCGAACCAAACCAAACCAAACCGGCCTGAGGCTAATTCTATATATATATATATATATATATATATATATATATATATATATATATATCCTCAGTCTCTATGTTTCCCAATACAAGCTTGCAATTCAATTAAGTTTTGAAAGTTGAGATCGAGTAAATTTGAAACAATGGCTTATCCGAGCTCTTGTCATGGAAAAGGTATGATACTATGCATGGTATATTCATATAGATAGATTATTATTAGTTTAATATATATAATTTCAGTATGCATATATGTATATATTCTGATGGATAGCCTAGCCTGCAGATGATGGTGATCTTGAAGCAGGTAATTATTATGTGGTTGAAGAAGGCAAATATTTGGGATTGTACAGAGCTACAGTGCAAGGAAATTGGGATGAAGCTCAAAAACTGTTCAACCAACATGACAATAATAATAATAACAATATTGTTGTTTTTCCTCTCAACAACAACTTAGACACTGCACTGCATGTTGCTGCCCGCCGCCATGCTTCCTTTTCCTTTGCAGAAAAGCTTGTAGAAAAGTTGGCTGCAGATGATAAAGAAGCTCTTCTTCTCAGAAACCGCAAGGGCTTAGCCCCACTTCACCTTGCTGCCCGTTATGGTTCCCTTGAGGTGGCTAAAGTTCTTGTTCCGAGGAATTCCAGTCTCCTCTATAACACCTCCGCCGAGGGATTTTTCCCCATCCATTACGCAGCTCGGAACACTCTCAACAAGGTGGAAGTGTTTCGGTATTTCTTGGAGGTCACTAAGGATAATGAAGATGGGGAAGCTAATCCATATGAAGGCCCAAGTGGTGCCACTATTCTTGTTAACTTAATCAAATCTAAATTCTATGGTATTTACTCTCTATACGTGTTAAAGTTAATTTTAAGATAACCAGCTTGGTTGGGGTGACTGGTCGTGCACTCTCGTCTCTTAAAGAGAGGTCCGAAGTTTGAACTCCCTCTGGTATGAAAAAATTAATCAGGCACAAGGAGTAGTCTGAGTATGGTACGGGCTTAAAGTGCTTCCTACAGTTAGGACGCGGCCCGGTGTGGTACGGGCTTAAAGGTGCCTCCTACAGTTAGGGTGGCCCGGTGCAAATGTGGAGTAGTCTGAGTATGGTACGGGCTTAAAGGTGCCTTCTACATTTAGGGTGCCCCGGTGCAAATGGGGGTAGTTTGAGTATGGTACGCGCTTAAAGGTGCCTCCTACAATTAGGGCGGCCCGGTGCAAATAGAAAGTAGTCTGAGTATAGTACGAGCTTAAAGGTGTCTCCTACACTTTGACCGAGTCTGCTAATGACATCTCGTGGTCAGACAAAAAAAAGTTAATTTTAAGATACCAATGCATTTATATATTGAGGTGTTACAATTCATTTATTAATTTTCAGTGGAGGCAATGGAGTTGGCTGATAAATACCCTGATTTGACTCTTCATCATCAGACACTAGACAATGATATATCACCTTTGGAGGCCATAGTCAAATATGATTATCCTATTTTCTACAAAGCTAATCCCTGGCATTGGCAAACTTCAATACAGTATGGTGAGTAGTATAGTTATTTTTTGGTTATATATTTGGAAAATTTGCATTGCTAGTTCTTGAATTATACTCAAGTTTCGACTAATTATATTTGTCAGTTTTGATTACATTCGTTTTTACCCCTCAATTATGACTATCTATATCTGTTTTTTATCCATCCCTCAATTATGAGTAAAATGACTTGTTAGGTCCCGGATGTTAGGTTCGTCTCAACCTAACTAAATATTTAAAAACCTTTTACAATTAGAAAGTTAAAGTATGAAAAACAAGCAATACAAGATTCAATTCGTTGTAATTTTTTCTTCTTTTAATTTGTCCGCTCCTCAAAACCTTACTTATTTTGTGATTTTTGTCTACACTTCTTAAAAAGTTATCAAATCAAGCTATGACTCTACACATAGTACAGATATACCATGAAGTTTGTTTAATTGCCATGATTTCATATATATGTTTTCCAGCGTTGTTGCCGAAGATCATTGTCCAAGAAAAAATGTTGAAGCACGAACAAGCAGTGGAGCTTCTTAAATGCTTGTGCGATAAACTCAAAATCCTAAATGGCACACAAGTTGCCTCACTTGCAAAGGAAGCAATAATTGAAGCAACGTACTTGGACATTGAAGAGGTGGTTCAAAATATTGTGGAAGCATATCCTACGACGGCTTATTACCAAGACAAAAGTGGTCAGAATATACTTCACATTGCAGTAGAGAACCGATGCATCAATGTTTTTAACCTTGTTTGTGGTCCTGGTCGAACAAGTGTGCTCATGCATGATTTAGTAGATGAAAGAGACAACAGTGGAAACAACATTTTACATTTGGCTGGGAAATTGGCACCTCCATACAAGCTAAATCTTGTTTCTGTTGCGGCTCTTCAAATGCAATGGGAGTTGCAATGGTTTAAGGTACTACTTTTGAACTATGCATCCATCCATTCTCAAATTAAACACTTGCATATGTTGCGGTCATGTTAGATATAAATACATCTAACAAAACTTATTACCAAAAACCTAACCTCATAGTATAGTAGGAGCGAAAGCAATATTAGAGATCTATGTTAGCTAAATTGATATAATCTTAATTGTGTTGCCTCTAGACAATAGAACTGCAGGGGAAAGATTAGACGTTTTGTTCCACACTTACCGAGAACTTTAGATGTTGTGTTTGAGATTATTCTTGAACGAACAGTGTGAATACCATGAACTGTATATAGGCTTTGTAGTGCTGGATAAACCAACAACTTCTATGCATTCAGTTCAACCAAACTACTTAATAAAGTAATTAACTTACAGATAATTAATTAAGGCCTTAATATATAAAATATATTATACTGGTAAATCATACATTGTAAGCATGAGAAGGTGTAGATCAGACCAGTCTGTTGTAAAAATTGACCTAGGCGCTAGGTGTCCCTAGATTGAGGCAATTTCAGCCCTAATGATTTTTAGTCGACTCACCGATTAACTGGCCAAGTAGGCACCGACTTGGCCAATTAAGTTGAGTGCCTAACTCTACCGAGTCCGTGCCCAACTCGGCTAAGTTGGCGTTCAACTCGGCTCAAAGTGGTTTTTTTTCCTGCTCGAGTACTACTCTTCTATATTTCTCCAACCATGTACTCAACTAACCCTCTAACATATGCAGTTGACTAGTCTGGGGATTATAACAGTCTAACAACTTCTAGTCTTTGAATGAGAAAAGTGGAGATAGATGATATACTCGGATTACTCGACTGCCTGGCGCTCCCTGGGCTAGCGCCTAACGCCTTGTGCAACATTGGATTAGACTAGATTGGATTAGCATTTATGTGATTGATTCATTTTAATTTGTAGGGAGTGAAAAAGATTGCACCACCATATTTCTCATCACTGAAGAATAAAGATGATAAAACACCAGCGATGGTGTTCACGGATGAGCACAAGGCCTTAAAAGAGGGAGCAGAGAAATGGATGAAGGACACAGCAACTTCATGCACAATTGTGGCAGCCCTCATTGTTACTGTCATGTTCGCCGCCGCAATTACAGTTCCAGGCGGCAGTCACGGCGAAAGTTCAGGCTACGGCTATAGTGGTACCATTACATTCCCCGTTTCAAATATATTTAGCCAAGGCTACAATACTGCTACATTAGTTGCACTTCCCCGTGGCAAAAGTGTTGAAGACGAAGACGAAGAGGGCTCCCCAATCTTCTCCAGAATGAATGCTTTCACAGCTTTTTACCTTTCAAATGGGGTATCTCTCTTTACATCCATTACTTCTCTCCTGCTCTTCTTGTCCATCCTAACTTCACGCTTTAAAGAAGAAGATTTCCTATATGCTCTTCCCAGAAGACTAATCATAGGTCTCTTCACCTTGTTGATCTCCATAATATGTATGATGATTGCCTTTTCCACCACGGTTTTTCTTGTGTTTGGCAGCAAGAGATTTAAATATGATGAGGAAGAGGCTGCAATTGTTTTGGTTGTAGTCTCATGTGTGCCGGTGGCTTCATTTGTGCTTCTTCAATTCCGACTTCTTGTGGCTTTATTATGGTCTACTTACGGATGGGGCATTTTCAATAAGCCACGTGACATTCCCCAAATGTCATTTTGACTTATTAATGGCTGGTGAGACTCGACCCGAGTTATTGTTATCAAACTTCATCCGTGACCAATTGAAATGTTCATGCTGGCTGCATGCATTCATGTTGTATACTTAGCTTGTATTGTTTTTTTTTTTTTTTTTTTTTTTTTTTTGTTTTGGAAAGTAGCTTGTATTGTTGTTGTATAAATAAGTCAAGCTTTTTTCTACTCGAATTTGATTGTATTGTTGTTGTATAAATAAGTCAAGTTTTTTTCTACTCGAATTTGATTTGGTTGTTCTCGCATTGACCTTGAGTCGTCTAGATAATTTAACATTTCAGTCCAACTAAGTTCCATTCCGATCGTCAAACACCTTCTGCTCAGGTGGCATGTAGTGACCTCTCTCATATGGGAGGTCATAAGATCGAGCTACAATCTAATAGAGTCAGTAGCATTCAAAAAAAAAAAAATAAAGTTCCATTCCAATCTCAACAAATTTATCTTATTTTATTTATATAATTATAATAACCTCAGCTCTCATCCTTAGCATTTCCTGTCCTATCTTGTAGAACTTTCAACCCAAGTCCTATTTCTGTCAATGAATTAATTTCTCATTTAAATAGAATGAAGTAAGTAAAATTTCAAGTTCAAACCTCATAAACGAACTAGTAAACTTGCTTAAGGCTTTTGTGACAATCGTTATGCCATGGAACCGTGTTCACCATCCATGGTAAACACAGTCCCAACGGTGTTAGTGCACCATTATCTTTTTTTTTTCTTTCTTTCTTTTTCTTTCTTAATTAATCGCGTGACTTTTCTTCTTCATTTTCACATTTCGCGGTTTCACTTTAATTTGAGGTGAGCAATAATTTCGGACATTCATAAATTATGAATCCATGCCTACACATTCACTTTGGACCCATGCCTACACATTCCCGTCTGAAACCATGACTGCTCCTCTGTAGCGCAAGCTTCTTCAACATTCATAAATTATGAATTTTCTGTTATGAGATTATGAATTTACAGTAAATTCATAATCTCATAACAGAAAATTCATAATTTAATAAATGTTTTTCTTTTATGCGATTATGAATTTTCTGTTATGAGATTATGAATTTACAGTACATTCATAATCTCATAACAGAAAATTCATAATCTAACCAAACGCGCGCTGTTAACACCACATCCGCGAATTTATTTTTTATTTTTTACATAAAAACGACACCGTTTGGACCCGTGTTCACCATTCATGGTGAACACGTTTCTAGGGCATACTTTGCGATTATATATCCTCAACTTCACAATGTCAAACATTTATATGTATGCACAATAAGCAATAATATGCAAATTAAACTTAAATTACATTTACTGGAGAATATAATTTGGCTGAAACTTGCCTAGAACTACAAATTAAAATGATTAAAGCATTACAAAGTCTAGAGTTTGCCTCTCATCAACCAACTCCCCTTTTGATATGCCCAAATACCACATAAACTGTGGCGGAAAAGGCAAATTAAACATCATAAATATTATGGACAAAAACAAGGTGAAGAAGCCTATGATAAATATATGAATCTACTATATAAAAATTATGAATTTAATGTATTTAAATTATAAATCTACGATTTAAAAATTATGAATCTATAATATAGAATTTATGTATGATGCACACGATTGCACAACATAACAATCCACTTTTATGTAGCCACGGTGGGACCCCTATATTGTATCCATGTGTATTGTGGGCTGGTCTGCGGAGGACATACAAGAAAAAGGGCTTCTTCCTTTTTCTTTTCTTCCACTTAGAAAAGTAGGGGAAAAAACAAACAAACAAACAACTAAATGGGATTATTTTCGTCCTCAATTATTTTGTAATTGTTAATTTAGTCTCTAATTTTCAACTTAAACGACAGGGTGCATGCAATGGACTGGAGTTGGGAGAAGACTAGCTAAATTTTAAATTTAAATTTACCTTTTATGTTTAATAGTAATTTTAAGTTTAATTATAGTTTTATATATTAATACCTAATTAAAAATTACTAAAAAATCAAATTATAAATAACTTAAAACACAGACATGAAATATAACAGCTGGAAGATAACCATAACCAGGGAAAAGGTGAAGAAAAAGCAAAAAAGATAAAGGTGAAAAGACCCAAGAAATAATTTTTCAAAAATGAAGAGTACGCAATCATTGTATCATTCAATAATTGAAGAGAATAATTGAAGATATATATGTTGCTTTATTATGTTGTAAATAATATATTAAGTGTGACCATTATTAGTATTGATTATGTAACGGTTGGAGATTTATGACTACATTATGTCTTCCGTTACATTTGTATATTATATATGTTGTAGTTGTATAAGGATGAGATAGATGAATGAAGAAGATGATCCTCTTGCATTGTCTCTCACTTTCTCTTTTGCAATTCCTTTGATAAATCATTCTTCCCAAACACCTTTGAGCAATCATGTTTGAGCTAATGGGTTACAACACGTTATCAGCAGCTCAACCACGGTGAATGAGACGCGGCTCGGAGACAACGATCAGCGTTGTTCGACAGCGCGGATCTGTGCTTGGGGCCAACGATTGTGGTGGCGCTGTTTGACGATAGGCGATGACGACCCTACGCGATCGAGTCGACAGCGGCGAATCTGCAATCTGCTCAGGGATGCCGATGGTTTACGTTGATCGCCAATGGGCCTCCTTCACGAACTCTTTGAGCGATCGGCGATTGAACTCTAAAAACGTCCGATCGGCTACGGCGGTGGATCGATCTCCTTACTGCCCGTCAATAGCAACGATTCCAGTGAAGCAGATTGTGAATCCTGCGCACAGAGGCTTCAATGAACAGATATCAGGCAAATTTTTTCCTCTCTCTGTTTAACTATGATCAACTTTTTTGAATTCTGGGCACGAATTCTAAAATCGCATATTTATTTGAACATCATCTAGAACCTATTAATCAATTATTCGTTTTAGAAGCAAAGGGTTAATTATAATTCATGAACCTGTGTTTGGTTTTCGAAAGTTTTTTTTGGCATTTTTTTTCGCCCCTGCGAAAGCCATCAAATTTCAGTTTTGTGACATTTTTTTTCTGAGTTTGATGCTACTGTATGCCTCCAAGTGGTTCATGATAATTTTGATTGATTTTTTTTAATCCAAGCACCCCATTATTTTCCCTGATTGGATTCTTTCAGAACTGTGCCTGAAAAGGATTATTAAAAATCTGTATCCCTGTTATGATGACCAGTCAAGAAAATCTGCTCAGTTTTTGACTTTTTTGTACTCATCTAGTCATCACATATTCATTAAAGATTGCATATCCTGTGAAATTGGCATTATATGGCATGAATGTATGCATTTATTTGTTTTTTTTTGGGCACAAATAGCCATACTTTGCATATAAGAGCAATTGCATAACAGAAGTTCCAAATCTGAAAATAATCCTTATGGAATATAATTCAGCTAAAATGGGTGATTACCTCTGTGGATTTCTTTTATGCTTATTGTTCATCGATAATACTAATTATTTGATATAGGCCATAGATGTAGAGATTTATCTCATATCTTAAATCTTAAACCTAGCATTGCCCAGAATGTGAATTCATAGCACTAATTATATGATAATAGCACTAGGACAATTTTTATGACTAATGTCAAATTGACTTAATTCTGATTTGGAAGTCAATGATTATTTGTCCAAATTCATGCATATTGATGGTGCTAGTTTTTATCATAAAATTATATGGCATGAGTCTTGAATCTTGAATATCTCATATCTGAGTATCAAAACAAAATAATAGTGCATATTTTTAATAAAATTTTGCCCAGGGGTAAACACTTGCATCACTAATTTTTTTTTGACACCTTTTGGTCTAAAACCATCAGTTGTGAATATTTGATCTACAAGGATCTATAGACCCTAAGTAAATCCCTGAAGGATATTTGGTGTATGCAGATCTCATTGTCAACTATGATGGTCATATTATTGCCCATAATATTAACGACATTTTTTATATTGGCTATTCATGTCAATTTTGAAATTTGTGAGAAGGCAATATTACTCTACTTGTTTCTCTAATTGTCATGAAACAATTATTTAAGATAGACAATATCATTTTTTTTAACCAAAGTTCTAAATCTTAATGACTTTGCTCGGAAAGAAAATTAAGCAATTTTGGAAGAAATATTTTGTTGGGGACCTTCAAAATTGAAAAACCAATATGCTGATCCACTACATATCACATACGCTAGTACATGATGCATTTCCCTATCTGCGTTCATTTTTTTTAGTATGCAACCCTTCTAGCTATATCCCATCATGAGAAATCAACAGTGATGTTGGTTGCATTATAAGATCTTTTCTCGGCATTAGGGGGAGATTTGAAATTTATAATTAATTAAATACCGAGAAATTGATAAAAATCTTCAAACCCATGTACTAGCCTTATAGAACTAGAAGTTCAGTCATTGAACAAATTATCTGCTAGAAATCTCAATGAGTGACTAAGTCCATAGAAAATATTTTAAGAGTTGAAATCCCCAACTAGGACTAAACATCTCTACCATTATGCCAGAAGCATGTATTGATTTAAGAATTTACAAAACTAGATCTAGTATAGAAATTTCGTCACTCCAGAAATATAGAAATTTTATCTTGAAGATATTTCGTCTAGAAGGCGAAAACCCCCAGTAAAATTGTAGGTGCACCAAATAACTAAAATACTGGGGAAGCGGAACAACCAAATCCAAATACTCTTGGGAAATGCCATATATTTGGTTGATACAAAATTGCCATGTGTATTAAAGAGATATTTACAAAGCTGTTACAGTTGTCGACAACATATTTTTTGCCTCTATTGCTCATAAATACTTAAATCTGGATCCAGAAATGAAAATAGTAGTATAACGCCTGCAGCGTGCTTACTGTTTTCATAGAAAATAGCAATTAAGGCATACAAATCAGAATTCGCTAATAAAAGGCGAGTTGAGGGTTTTCGCAGAGACCCAATATTAGGCATGGCTTTATATTCCGCTATTCAATAAAACTAGCAGTAAATAAATTAGATATGTAGCTAATAGTTATAGTTATCACATATTTATATGGGTAACTTGTTACTTATATTTAAAATCCTTGATGGATTTCCTCAAAATGTGATGAATGAAAATCACAAAATAAGAAGTATAAAAGTTAGTAAGTTACTAACTATGATTTTTCTTATAGTCAATAAATTGATTAAAAATATTTTCTCCCCCATAACAAAGTATGAAAATATATTATCATAAACATGCCTAGTAATGTTATATGTGATTGGGAAACTCAAATATCGTTTCCTCTTAAAAATATCCTAAATATATCCTCTAGTTTATCTTGAAAATCCCTAATGGATTTATAATTCCCGAAATGAGGATTTATTTAAGTGCCATTATTTACTTTTTAGAGAGTTGCGAATGGGGTTATTATCCTCATATAGAAGGAATAATATGTACCATTATGTGCTCAATAAAAAGTTGATAATGAACTTATTTATTATCTCAGTCAATATTTATGGTGTAAACATCAATGAAATATATAAAGAGTTTAATGATGTTAAGTTATGAGATGAGATAACGAATAGCAAATCAAGGTAAAAATACTCGTATTGATGCTTTTTGGCATGAAGTCATCAAACTTGTTACAGATAAAAATGCATATAGTTTTTCATGATATAAAATACCTTGATCCACATGAACTCCAGAAGAGTGATAAAATATTTGTTCAGAAGGTTTGCTCCAGTGACAAGTTAGCAAATGTATACCTACAAAATATCCATAAGATTGATATGTGTAAGTAAAGAAAAATTATTATATTTAGGGGGAGCAACAAAATATAAACTATAAATAATTTTATTGATCCAGATGATCATTAGAAAATATGATAAATTCTAATGACAATCCTGAAGATTGTACCATATCCCTTCTCTACACCCTTTAGAAACAATGATTTACAGGCAATATAGAATTTGAAGATTGTTATCTTCAGGGGGAGACAGGAAGTACATTCACTCGAGTCAATCCTGTAGATTGGTCAATCATGTAAGATTGGGTCTTAAAAGGACTAATAGTTATACTTTTTTGCAGCATATACATATCATGTAATCTTTTCCTCACTAGGTTTTTCCAATGGGTTTTCTAGTGTGGTTTTTAACGAGGCATGGGTATGATATAGTAATGACAATGGGGAAAAGTTGCAAAATAATTGGTTAATAAATGAACAAACTCTAAAATCCTGAAGATTATGCAAATTATGCCTTGAAGGCTTATAGTTGTACTCTTTTTCCCTTAACTAAGTTTTTCCCACAGGGTTTTCTTGAGTTAAGGTTTTTAATGAGGCAACCAATACAATATATGATTTCTACATATATCATGTACTCTTTTCTTCAACTAGGTTTTTTTTTCACGTGGTTTTCCTAGTGAAGTTTTTAACGAGACATGAATGTATTCAAATATTCTAGATTTTTCCCACAGGGTTTTCCTAGCAAGTTTTTAATGATGCAAGATCGTGATCAAATAATGTCCAAGGGGGAGTGTTGTAAATAATATATTAAGTGTGACCATTATTAGTATTGATTATGTAACGGTTGGAGATTTATGACTACATTATGTCTTCCGTTACATTTGTATATTATATATGTTGTAGTTGTATAAGGATGAGATAGATGAATGAAGAAGATGATCCTCTTGCATTGTCTCTCACTTTCTCTTTTGCAATTCCTTTGATAAATCATTCTTCCCAAACACCTTTGAGCAATCATGTTTGAGCTAATGGGTTACAACATATTAGATATTATCATATCATAATTCAAAAATTGTAGTTGTAATCATAGTTGAAAAAATTGCTAGGGTTCCTCCATCACTTTTGGGGCGTACTCTTCATTTTTTAAATGTTACGCGTTCCTTATTATTATTTTAAAAAAAAATTTAAAAACTTTGATAATTATAAACTAGTATTTAATAATTTAATAGCTAATCGTCTAACTAGGTGGCCTAGTCGGTGCCTATGCGGCATAATCGGCGCCTAGGAGGTCTACGCGGTGCTTAGGCGGCCGCCTAGCCGGTCGGCTGCCTAGACCACTGATTATTGTAATATGGTAGGCGGCCGGTCGGCGCCTAACGCCTAGGAGTCGATTACTCAGTGTCTAAGCGGAATTTTTGCAACACTGATTATAATTGTCTATGAAGTAAATTTATTAATGTTATAATATAAAGACTTAAATTTAATATTTTAAAACATTATAGCTAGAGATTGAAAAAAGTGTAGTTAAATAAACCAAATAAGAAATATGATAGGTAGGAAAAATATAATTTAAGAGAGAAGAGATGGGACAAGATCAGAGTGAGTAGTTGATTTCAAATAATTTACATACAAGAGAGCAATTGAGCACTAAAAGAAATTAATGAAATGAATATGTATCTACTCGATAAGTAAATTAGTAGATACTTCAATATTTTCTTATAGTAAATCGGAGCAACCCTATCAACCAATCATTATTAAATGGACCATAAATAAAAAGTACATTTTTTAGTGTTGTGTTCATCGATCCGTGAACACCATCTCTGGTGTTTTGTCATCTTTGTTATTCCGTGATGAGTAATATGGCGGTGCAATCTCTTCCACTCCCTACAAATTAAAATGAATCGATTACATAAATGCTAATCCAATGTTGCCGAAGGCGTTAGGCACTAGTCGGGCGTTCAGGAAGTGCCAGGTAGCCGAGTAATCCGAGTATATCATCTTCACTTCTCCATTTCAAAGATGGTTGGGGAAATATAAAAGAGGAGTATGGTAGCCGAACAGGAAAATGAAACCATTCGGCCGAGTTGAACGCCAATTCGACCGAGTTCAGTACACGACTCGGCCAAGTCAGCGCCTAGCTAGTTGGCCAGTTAATCTGTCAGCCGACTATACTATAAGATTAGGTTTTTGGTAATTAAGTTTTGTTAGATGTATTTATATCTAACATGACCGGATTGACCGCAACATATGCAAGTGAGGCAACTTGTGTGCCATTTAATCAGGATTTTGAGTTTATCGCACAAGCATTTAAGAAGACTGCTTGTTGATAAGCACTATTTATATATTTAATTTAGATTAATTCTTATAATAAATTAGTTTTATTTATTTAGTATTATATTTATTTTAAACTTTATTTTATATTTTGTACTTGTTGGTCCCGATAGATTGAGAGGTGAGTCTAGAGGGGGGGGGGGGGGGGGGGGGGGTGAATAGACTCTCGTTTTTCTTTAGATTCTTTAAAAGAAAAACCCTGACAACACTTTTGAGTAAGATAAGCACAGCGGAAAGGTTATTAAGAGAGGGTTGCACGAGTTTGATAAAAAGATAGGATGAGTGATGAAAGAGATGATATGCAAGCAGTAAACTAAAGCAGTAAGTAAAGAGAAGAGCGAGACGAGATTTTATAGTGGTTCGGCCAAACTTTGCCTACTTCCACTCTTCTTCCACAACTGCTGGAAGGATTGCACTATCACTCTTTAGTACAATTACACAAAGACTTCCTTGATCACTAAGCCGGACAGCCTTTGAAGGTTTTTCAACTCTGAGAGTTTACTCCGCCTCTATCAACTATTTCTTCTAAGTTGAGGTTGGTGAGAAAGTATTTCTTGATTCCTCCAACTGTGAAGTCTTGTTGGTGTGGATGATTGCTTCAAGAGTTCAAGACTTCTTACAAGATGTAGGGCAGTGATGATTGATCTACTTCAAATGCCTTAACACCTTAAATAGCTGGTTTGCAAAGAGCTTTGAGATTTGTTCACTTTTTAAGAGCTTTTTGCAAGAGAGTGAGTAGAGTGATAAAATGAACCAGCACCTTCTTAGTTGATGAAGGTTGGTTTATATAGGTGATGAAAATTCATCCGTTGGAGGGAGATGAATTTTTCAAACCTTTTATCTGTTGGACAAGGACCATGGAGCCTCATGCATTTAATGCTTCATTAATGGGTTTGTACTATGTAGCCGTTGAAGGTATGGAGGATCTGATGACTTTTGTCTTTTAGCTCCAGAGATAGTACAACTTCATTAAATGCTCTTTGGATAGCGTGTCCCATGAGTTGAGGTCCTTATTGTCCTAGAATGTTGTCAAATCAGACAGGTAGAGCATTCTTCTTGTTGATGAGAAGAAGAATACTTGTTGAGATAGTCTTGAAAAGAACTGTCTTTTTAATGACAACTCCTTCTTTCGTTGCTGTGGAGTCTTCTTTCGCCTTGATCAGCCTATCTTCTATTCATAACTCTTTTCGTGTGTTTGTTCTAGCTTAACACGAATTACATATGAGTTATGGCAACTTTCATCTAGAACGAAAGTAGCGATACAATACAAAACGTAAGAGTTAGGGGTCTACTTTCTACATTACATTGGTATCATCAAAATCCTAATACAAGGTTCCTAACAATTTCCCCCTTTTTGATGATGCCAAAACCTATACTCTTCTTATAAGGCTGAGAAAGTGCTCCTTAAGGATAATTCTATTAATAACACAGCCATTATCGAGAGTTTACAAGTATTTTCTACGAAGAAGCAGCAGAAATAAAGACAAGGACTTTTTTAACTCAGACAAGTGACACGAGATGTGTGACAATGAGAGTTTCATAGATATTCAGATAAAGTCATTACAAAAACTCTGTCAAAAGAAATCAAAATAAAGGATGACTTACATTTCTAAAAGATTCAACTTTTGCTGAGCTTCCTTCTTTCTTTCTTGATTGTCCTTCTCTTCCTGTCTTCTTTGTGTTCTCTCGTAGTCTATCTTCTCGTTGATTCTTGCTCTGAAAGTCCTGATTGGATTGTTTCTGACGAGCTCTTCATATCCTCCTTTGATGTTTAGACTCGTGTAATTGTTGTAGGCTTCTCGAATGTTGTTGCCTTCCACTACTCCAGACTTCCACCAGGAGATCAGTTCAAACGAATTCATTCCTTCTTGATAACTCTTGCCTGACTCTTTATGCACTTTGAAAGCTGCATTGTACGTGACATTGTTAGGAGAGTCTTTGGTTACATTTGATAGATCTTTGATGAGATTTTTAATCCTTTCTCTTTCTCTTGCTTCATCATTTCTTATCTTGATCTCTTCATTGTGTTTATCCCACAATTCCTTGTTTTGTCTTTTGATCCTTTCATTCTGAGTGCTCATGTAGTTTTGCCTTGTGTGGTTGTCTTTCTTTTTCAACCAGATGGGATTGTTGCAACCTTCAAATCTCTTACCGCTTCCTTCTTCGTATGGGACATAGTCCACGAAGTTTCCAATGCCATCCATGGTAACTGAGGTATTTTTCATGAGCCTTTGTCTTAGTCTTGCTTGATCTCTTCTTGATAGTCCTGTGAAGAGATATTTGGCTTCAGAGCCGAAAGATTGTCGATCCTTGTGAGGTCTGTCTTGAGTGCGACCATAGCGTCTTTGATCATGAGACTGTCCACGAGACTTAGGTGGATGAGAGTGACCCGAGATTCGCTTTTCTGAAGGTCTTTCTTTCGTGTTATCCCTTCTTGGTTGGTTGTCATCATCCTTATCTCTGTCATCATCCCTATTATAGTAACCCGAGACTTGCTTTTCTGAAGATCTTTCTTTCGTGTTATCCCTTCTTGGTTGGTTGTCATCATCCTTATCTCTGTCATCATCCCTATTTTCCCCCTTTTTGGCATCATCAGCGCAGGCAGAAGGAGGGACAGAGGGGATTTGTCTGATTGCCAGCAGGATGTCTTGAGCATATCCCAGAATCTGAAGAGCATATTCACCAAGTTGATAGGAATTGTCTTGATAAGTGTCAATCTTGGTACAAGCTAGGTCAACACGTTCCTTGAGGCCGTAATGAGAATGCTTAATCTCGTGTTGCTGTCTAGCGACTTTGTTTGAACTTTCTTCAAGATCAGAAACTCTTTTCACCAATTGCTTAAGAGTTTTGTCGTGAGAAGGATTCGGTTGCTGTGGTTGAGATTGTACATCAAGAAGTAGATTGACTTTTTGACACAAGTCATTGAATACTCTCGTGTCCTTCTCCCTTAGGGCGAGATATTGCTTGTGAATCAGTTCAGCTGAATGAACAGTTTCTCGCATGAGGTTCATAATGGTCCGTGGGGACTCAGCGATAGAATCGTCCTCAATGTGTGTTGGAGAAGAGTTCCTGTGTTCATCAGGATGTGGTGCTTCTGGATTTCCACCATGCATCGAGTGGTCATGTTCAGGTGAGGCTTCCTTTCTTTCCTCATGAACTGGAAGATTATGATGTTGTTGTATAGATTCGTTCAGATGCGGAATGATAGCACGAGACGAGTAAACTGGATTTTTACTGGATGCTTCATCCGAGTCTTCGTCTTCAGATGGTATTTTCAAGAGAGGTGGTCTTTGTGGGCAGTTAGCATAGTCCGTTCCGACCAAGATAGTGTGGCTATCTTCTGGTTCTTCTTCTTCAGCACCTTCTCCTCCTTGTTGATTATTGTCATCATCATTATCATCATCAGTACCACTGTTGTCGTCTTCTGTTTCATCATCATTGTCGTCATCTTCATTTTCTTCTTCATTGCTCTCGTCTTCACTTTCTTCTTCATCCTCTTCTTTGATTTCGTTGCCATGAACATCTTTCGTTCCACTAGCACTTCCTTTGGGATCTCGAGGATGATCTTCTGCCATTTGGGTTTTAATTTTGGATAGCAGCATGATGTAGCGAAGTTGTTTCAATTCGGCTTCAGTTGCTGGATCCATGGGAGGTTTATGAAGAGGAACTACCAAGGGAGCTTTTTCCTTCCCGAGAGATCGATGAGTTATTCTGTAAGAGTACACTCGGTGGATCTCCTCAATTCGCACAGCCTTTGTGACGTCCTGAGTTTCAAGCCATTGAAGTGCGAATTCCTCTTCGTCGATCATGGCTTCAAAAGTTTCGAGAAAGGTTCTGAGAGGTGCCGTGCGCCACTTGTGCCATTGTAGAACTCGATTGTAATCTCTTTCAATCGATTCTTTGAGAGATTTATCAAGGGTGTACCGGTCTGGAGAAGATTGACGAGCAGATGGTTTCGAGATAAAAGATGTTTGAGCAGCTGTTATCTCGTCTACTAGTGCAGGTTCTTGTGTCAGAATTACCTGCTCTGCAATAGTAGGTTCTTGTGGAAGAGATTGAGCATTAGTTGTAGCATCTGAGGCTGCTTTCGGGATGTCTTCTGGAGAGCCCGGCTTTTGTGGAAGACTTTGACATCTTTCCTCCATTTCTACAGTAGCAGGTTCTTGTGTCAACTCTCGTAGGAGTTGCTCTGCTAGGGTAGATTCTTGTGGATGAGGAACAGGAGATGCCTTCGGATTGATGGATTTGTGAGCAACGGGACTTCTTTCGGGCAGAGCGGTTTTCAGTTCCCCCTCAGAGGTAGCTGCTTTCGAGATATCTTCCCCCTGTGATGTTGCTCCTTTTGACAAGGGTTCCCGAATTTGAACAGATCTCATTCGACTTCGTTTGCTTAGACGAATGAGAGGTTGATCATCATCATCATCTTCAGAGGAGTTCTGCACTATCAGGGTTTCGAGAGGAGGATCACTTTTCGTCTTTGATTGTGAGATGACCGTCTTTTGAGTCTTAACCCGAGAAGAGGGTTTTTCTTGTTTCTGCCGTTTAGGTTTTGGTTGAGCTTCTTCGTCTGCTTTGGGGGTTTTTAACTTTCGTTTGGACTTCCCTTTGGGTAGATTAGGTTCAAGAGAAATGCCCAATTCCAATGCCTTCTGTTTGTCATATCCAGATGGCTTGTGTTTCATGTGACAGACCTTTTGACCAGGTGGAGCACCAGCACGTAGAATCACTCCTTTTGTGGCAAGAAGATGGCTTATAATGAAACCGAAGCCCATCTTCTTTGCAATGTCTCCAGGACTCTTGCGATTGTATGTGATGGTGTGAGCGATGTTGTGGAAAATGATTTTGGACCAATCAACCTTATGCTCATGAAGAAAAGCGTGCAGCATTTTCAGCTTTTCCCTTGTGACATCATCTGTGCCAGAAGTCTTGTGGTCCACAATCTTGTTGAAGATGTCTACTGCAAACTCATAATCCAACCGGAACCATTTTTTCTTGAGGGGCCAGAAGATTTTATCTTTGGAAGGTGCCTCCTTGTGTCGTATGGATTCATAGAAGTCCTCCGGATCCAGATGATAAAATACCAGATTGGATTTGTAGGACTCATCTCGTCTGGGAAACCCAAAAGCTGATCGAATATCCTCAGCAGTAAACACAATGTGATGTTTATTAACTCTTGAAGATATGCTTGAGAAATCAGAAGCCACATAAGCATTCAAATAAAACTGAGTAACATCAAGAGGGTACCATTCATCATAGCGGTGAGTTACTAAACCAAATAAACCTGTTTCTAGTAAAAGAGCGATTACCCGGTCTCCAAAGGCTTTATCCAGGACATACTTACGAAACCCTTCTTCGTCCCACATACTTCCTCCGACGATAAATGGAATTTTGGTCTTGATAAACTCTATGTCTTCCGTAGGAAAGCTTGGTATAACTGGAGTGGATGATGGTTCAGGGTGCTCTGGGTTCTTTTCGGAAGGAGCCGCCATTGATGATAGAAAGCTTGACTAAAGAGATCTTTGAGAGGAAGGGATGAAAATTGAGAGAGGTAAAACAGACGGAAGGAAGGTTTGAGCAGGGTTTATAAAGCTCCGGGTTGGTGTTCGTAAAATAGCCCATTAAGAAAACTTATACGAATTTTTTTTTAAAAAAAAATTCAGCGGTTCCTCTTCCTCAAAAGGTAACTGATCATCATGGTTACGTGATAAGAACGTGTACAGATCTGAAACGATCATTCCCTCATTTAATGAGGAGTGAGAAAAAGCACTCAAGTGCTGAGAGGTGCATTAAATGCACGTCTTTGTCCTGTCAGACTAGTGGGATAGAGGCGATTTTCTCGGCCATATGATCCCAATGATACTTTATGAACGGTTTAGATTCAAGAAGAGATAGCGTCTTAAGTACGATTCAAAAACCCGAATGTTGTTCAGAATTTCATAAGACGCACATAATGTTCCCCGAGAGACTCATGATAAACAATCAACATTGTTACCCGAAAGAAGCGGGTAAGATTTGATCAGAACAAACGTCTCAGACTTTCAGCAAGGTTACACAGATAAAACATGACATCATATTAACACATAGATAGGCAATCTTTTATTCAGCAAACGAGAGGAGAAGATACAGAAACATAGATGATGATTTTTAGAAAATCACTTTTTCTTCCTCCCAACCTTCTTGGATGAAGAGCATTCAGGCTTATCTTTCTTCACCCTTCCAAACACTTCCCTATACCATCTTTTATAGCGCGGAAAGTTGGAACCAGTAGAGGACTCAGCTTCATCATCTTTGTCATACTTCTCTTCCAAATTTTCTTGTGCCAGAAAGGCCATGTAGTCCTTGTCAATCCATTCTTTTGGGATTGTCTCACTTGGATTTTTTGAGATCTTTTTTTCATTTTCTGATTCAACGATGAATCCATCCATATCATCGTAAAGGAACGATGAGTCTGAATCAGAGACGAGATTGATAGGGACACAAGGACTATTGCCTGGATATAAGTCACCTTGCTCCTCCCTGAGGCGCCTAGAGGCCTCTTGGAGCTTGCGAGAGTCATTTCTTGTGAACCTTTTCTTAGGTGCCATTGAGAGAGAGAGAGAGGATGGTGAGAATTGTGAGAAATTCTCTCCCTTTTTATAGCCGAGGATTGAGGGGCTTATCAGTCAGTTTGTCAAAATTGCAATCAATGCTCATTACAGTGTTCAAGATAAGGCTGATTTCAGTTGAGACTAAAATTTTGATTCTCTGTACGGTCTGAGTTCCAACGTGCTTAGCATTCAATAAATTCATAATGAATTTTTGAACTCTTTTTGACCAGATATAACTTGCAATAAATGCACATAACAGTCAGCCTTCCTGTGATCCGAAATCATAAGAACTTATGCAAAGCATTTATTTGGATAACACAGTCATCATGACATACAGGATAGAAAGAGAGAGAGAGACTTAAACATAAAAAGTTCAACCTACTACGGTTCAAAGGAAACGATAGGGCACGTGAAGTTCCAATCGGGTCATCTCATCAGTCACATCAGCCAGATTTGTTGTTTTGGCGTATTCGTCCAACTCTTCTAGAGAGAGAGTGGGTTCGGGTGGCTGATCTGTGACCCGAGAGTGGACCCTTGAGAAATCCTCATAGGATTGAACATTGGGTGGAGGAACTTCAGGAAAGGGGTACCATCGAGAGGTTGGTGTCGATGAAGAGTCTTTGTTGGAGCTCTTCATCCTCATGATTCTCTCATAGGCTTCCTGTCTGGCTTGTTCCAGATGATACCTCTTTTTGGCCCTAGATTCGTCGACAAGAGTGTCAAGAGCCTCTTTATCCTTTTTATAGGCGGGGGTTAGGCATCGAGTAGGTTACATTGATCATCTCTCCTTCTTCTTTCAAGCTTATGATGGTGGCATTAGGGAGCTTGCTTGCTTCCTGTAAGTGATGCTTCAGACGGGTAGCCCTCTTTTCTGCTTCGTCCATTTTTCCTTTCTCTTTGTTCATACCTGCAATCCTTTTACTTAGAAAGAAGTGAGTGTGTCTTATGTATGGCGAAACTATTTTATAGGCAAATAAGTGTCGTGGAGATCTATACAAAATCTTTTGGATACTGACACTTTCTTGCGTGAAAGACACGAAAACAAAGATATACGAAAGGATATGGTGAATTATTATGAAGCATGGTGAAATAACATCGCATATTAAGAAAAGAAGGGGTGCTGGACGGTGAATAGACAAAACTGTTGCTTTTGTCCAGCACATCGTTTTCTTTGGCACATCCAATAAAATTGCCTTTATTCTCCGTGTTGGTTCTTTCACTACCTGTATTCATACCTGCAAGAACAAACACTAGAACTTTTGTTAGTGATGTATGCACAAACAATTAGTATACCTTATTGATAAAGATACTAGCGTGTATGTATGGATCAAATCTTGCGAGAATCAAGAATACGAATCTTTACAGATTTGATTATCTGATTTTTAAGTCATTTCAATCATTCCGATCTCATGCCTTAATAGAGAGAATCTTGTCTCACTCAAAGGTTTAGTGAGTATATCTGCCAGTTGATCATCGGTATTGACATATTCGAGAGCAATATCTTTCTTTTCAACATGATCACGAATAAAATGATACTTGATATCAATGTGCTTGGTCCGAGAGTGTAGAACTGGATTGTGTGTGATTGCTATAGCACTTGTATTATCACACTTAATGCTCACTTCTTGGGCATTTATCCCATAGTCTCTTAATTGATGTCTCATCCATAAGATTGAGCACAACAACTTCCAGCTGCTATGTATTCGGCCTCAGCCGTACTAGTAGCAATGGAATGTTGTTTCTTGCTAAACCAAGACACAATTCTTCCTCCTAGGAACTGGCATGTTCCTGAGGTACTTTTTCGATCAATTCGACAACCTGCGAAGTCTGCATCTGAGTATCCTATTAGATCAAATGATCCTTCTTTCGGATACCAGAGGCCGACATTTTGTGTGCCCTTAAGATATCGCAATATCCTTTTAGTTGCACTTAGGTGACTTTCTTCGGTTTAGCCTGAAAGCGAGCGCACACACCAACAGCAAATGAGATTCGGGTCTACTTGCTGTTAGGTATAGAAGAGAGCCAATAATGCCACGAAAATTTTTCTGATCAACTTCCTTTCCTTCATTGTCAATGTCCATCCTAAGGGATGTACTCATAGGTATTTTGACGGAACTTTTTCCATCAATGCCAAACTTTCGGATCAGATCTTTTGTGTATTTGGCTTGGTTTATAAATATCCCATCAGGACATTGTTTAACTTGTAAGCCTAGAAAATAATTCAGTTCTCCCATCATGCTCATTTCAAATTTTCCTTTCATGAGATTGGAGAATTTTTCACATAGATCTGGATTCGTGCTCCCGAAGATAATGTCGTCAACATATATTTGTACCAGTAGGATATGATCATTATCCTTTATACGAAAGAGTGTTTTTGTCAACCACTCCTTTTGTGAAGCCACGATTGATTAGGAAACACGACAGTGTATCATACCAAGCTCGTGGAGCTTGGTTTCAAACCGTAGAGAGCTTTCTTAAGGTGGTACACCTTTTCGAGGTCATTGTTGATAGCAAAACCAGGAGGTTGTTCAACATATACTTCTTCTTCAAGAAGTCCATTCAGGAAGGCGCTTTTGACATCCATTTGATAGACTTTGAAATTTTTGTAAGCTGCAAAAGCTAAGAATATTCGTATAGCTTCCAATCTGGCCACGGGGGCGAAGGTCTCATCAAAATCAATACCTTCCTCCTGACAATATCCTTTAGCCTACAAGGCGAGCTTTGTTTCCTAACAATGAGTCCATCTTCACTCATTTTGTTTCTAAAAACCCATTTAGTTCCAATGACATTTTGATGTGATGGTCTGGGTACTAGTTCCCATACTTCATTTCGTTCAAATTGATGAAGTTCTTCTTGCATAGCTATTACCCAGTCAGGATCACATAAAGCTTCATCTACAGATTTTGGCTCTATTTGGGATAAAGAAGCATGCCATCATACTTTCGTGTAAAGACGCTCTTGTTCTCACACCTTCTTGAACATCTCCAATAACTTGATCTGGTGGATGATCTTTCAACCATCTAAGATCTGGCCTCCAAAGACATCTTGAAAAGGCTGAGTATCCATCTCTGGGATATAGGGGAGGTCTATGTAGATCATTGGTTCAGATGGTGCGTTGCTAGAAGGATTGATAGGTTGATTTCCACTTGCTTGTTCAGATGACATCTCGGGTTCTGGTACTTTCGCTGATACTTCATGTAAGACGAAAGTAAGTCTTCTTCGTCTGAGATGTCTTCATCTACGGATTTCTGGGCATTTTGAGCTGGGATAGCAGGTATCTTGTATCCAGAAGGATTTTTCTCAGATTGTTCATCAAATTTGACGTGGATGGATTCTTCGATAACCATTGTTCGCTTGTTCAGAACTCTGAATGCTTTGCTTATGGATGAATATCCCATGAATAATCCTTCGTCAGCTCTTTCGTCAAATGCTTTAAGATAGCTTTTGCCATTGTTGTGAATAAAACACCTGCAACCAAAAACATGAAAATATCCAATATTTGGA
>NW_017616745.1:1170779-1210779 GCF_001879475.1 Ipomoea nil
TTGAAGTGCGAATTCCTCTTCGTCGATCATGGCTTCAAAAGTTTCGAGAAAGTTCTGAGAGGTGCCGTGCGCCACTTGTGCCATTGTAGAACTCGATTGTAATCTCTTTCAATCGATTCTTTGAGAGATTTATCAAGGGTGTACCGGTCTGGAGAAGATTGACGAGCAGATGGTTTCGAGATAAAAGATGTTTGAGCAGCTGTTATCTCGTCTACTAGTGCAGGTTCTTGTGTCAGAATTACTGCTCTGCAATAGTAGGTTCTTGTGGAAGAGATTGAGCATTAGTTGTAGCATCTGAGGCTGCTTTCGGGATGTCTTCTGGAGAGCCCGGCTTTTGTGGAAGACTTTGACATCTTTCCTCCATTTCTACAGTAGCAGGTTCTTGTGTCAACTCTCGTAGGAGTTGCTCTGCTAGGGTAGATTCTTGTGGATGAGGAACAGGAGATGCATTCGGATTGATGGATTTGTGAGCAACGGGACTTCTTTCGGGCAGAGCGGTTTTCAGTTCCCCTCAGAGGTAGCTGCTTTCGAGATATCTTCCCCTGTGATGTTGCTCCTTTTGACAAGGGTTCCCGAATTTGAACAGATCTCATTCGACTTCGTTTGCTTAGACGAATGAGAGGTTGATCATCATCATCATCTTCAGAGGAGTTCTGCACTATCAGGGTTTCGAGAGGAGGATCACTTTTCGTCTTTGATTGTGAGATGACCGTCTTTTGAGTCTTAACCGAGAAGAGGGTTTTTCTTGTTTCTGCCGTTTAGGTTTTGGTTGAGCTTCTTCGTCTGCTTTGGGGGTTTTTAACTTTCGTTTGGACTTCCCTTTGGGTAGATTAGGTTCAAGAGAAATGGCCCAATTCCAATGCCTTCTGTTTGTCATATCCAGATGGCTTGTGTTTCATGTGACAGACCTTTTGACCAGGTGGAGCACCAGCACGTAGAATCACTCCTTTTGTGGCAAGAAGATGGCTTATAATGAAACCGAAGCCCATCTTCTTTGCAATGTCTCCAGGACTCTTGCGATTGTATGTGATGGTGTGAGCGATGTTGTGGAAAATGATTTTGGGACAATCAACCTTATGCTCATGAAGAAAAGCGTGCAGCATTTTCAGCTTTTCCCTTGTGACATCATCTGTGCCAGAAGTCTTGTGGTCCACAATCTTGTTGAAGATGTCTACTGCAAACTCATAATCCAACCGGAACCATTTTTTCTTGAGGGGCCAGAAGATTTTATCTTTGGAAGGTGCCTCCTTGTGTCGTATGGATTCATAGAAGTCCTCCGGATCCAGATGATAAAATACCAGATTGGATTTGTAGGACTCATCTCGTCTGGGAAACCCAAAAGCTGATCGAATATCCTCAGCAGTAAACACAATGTGATGTTTATTAACTCTTGAAGATATGCTTGAGAAATCAGAAGCCACATAAGCATTCAAATAAAACTGAGTAACATCAAGAGGGTACCATTCATCATAGCGGTGAGTTACTAAACCAAATAAACCTGTTTCTAGTAAAAGAGCGATTACCGGTCTCCAAAGGCTTTATCCAGGACATACTTACGAAAACCCTTCTTCGTCCCACATACTTCCTCCCGACGATAAATGGAATTTTGGTCTTGATAAACTCTATGTCTTCCGTAGGAAAGCTTGGTATAACTGGAGTGGATGATGGTTCAGGGTGCTCTGGGTTCTTTTCGGAAGGAGCCGCCATTGATGATAGAAAGCTTGACTAAAGAGATCTTTGAGAGGAAGGGATGAAAATTGAGAGAGGTAAAACAGACGGAAGGAAGTTTGAGCAGGGTTTATAAAGCTCCGGGTTGGTGTTCGTAAAATAGCCCATTAAGAAAACTTATTACGAATTTTTTTTAAAAAAAAATTCAGCCGGTTCCTCTTCCTCAAAAGGTAACTGATCATCATGGTTACGTGATAAGAACGTGTACAGATCTGAAACGATCATTCCCTCATTTAATGAGGAGTGAGAAAAAGCACTCAAGTGCTGAGAGGTGCATTAAATGCACGTCTTTGTCCTGTCAGACTAGTGGGATAGAGGCGATTTTCTCGGCCATATGATCCAATGATACTTTATGAACGGTTTAGATTCAAGAAGAGATAGCGTCTTAAGTACGATTCAAAACCCGAATGTTGTTCAGAATTTCATAAGACGCACATAATGTTCCCGAGAGACTCATGATAAACAATCAACATTGTTACCCGAAAGAAGCGGGTAAGATTTGATCAGAACAAACGTCTCAGACTTTCAGCAAGGTTACACAGATAAAACATGACATCATATTAACACATAGATAGGCAATCTTTTATTCAGCAAACGAGAGGAGAAGATACAGAAACATAGATGATGATTTTTAGAAAATCACTTTTTCTTCCTCCCAACCTTCTTGGATGAAGAGCATTCAGGCTTATCTTTCTTCACCCTTCCAAACACTTCCTATACCATCTTTTATAGCGCGGAAAGTTGGAACCAGTAGAGGACTCAGCTTCATCATCTTTGTCATACTTCTCTTCCAAATTTTCTTGTGCCAGAAAGGCCATGTAGTCCTTGTCAATCCATTCTTTTGGATTGTCTCACTTGGATTTTTTGAGATCTTTTTTTCATTTTCTGATTCAACGATGAATCCATCCATATCATCGTAAAGGAACGATGAGTCTGAATCAGAGACGAGATTGATAGGGACACAAGGACTATTGCCTGGATATAAGTCACCTTGCTCCTCCCTGAGGCGCCTAGAGGCCTCTTGGAGCTTGCGAGAGTCATTTCTTGTGAACCTTTTCTTAGGTGCCATTGAGAGAGAGAGAGAGGATGGTGAGAATTGTGAGAAATTCTCTCCCTTTTTATAGCCGAGGATTGAGGGGCTTATCAGTCAGTTTGTCAAAATTGCAATCAATGCTCATTACAGTGTTCAAGATAAGGCTGATTTCAGTTGAGACTAAAATTTTGATTCTCTGTACGGTCTGAGTTCCAACGTGCTTAGCATTCAATAAATTCATAATGAATTTTTGAACTCTTTTTGACCAGATATAACTTGCAATAAATGCACATAACAGTCAGCCTTCCTGTGATCCGAAATCATAAGAACTTATGCAAAGCATTTATTTGGATAACACAGTCATCATGACATACAGGATAGAAAGAGAGAGAGAGACTTAAACATAAAAAGTTCAACCTACTACGGTTCAAAGGAAACGATAGGGCACGTGAAGTTCCAATCGGGTCATCTCATCAGTCACATCAGCCAGATTTGTTGTTTTGGCGTATTCGTCCAACTCTTCTAGAGAGAGAGTGGGTTCGGGTGGCTGATCTGTGACCCGAGAGTGGACCCTTGAGAAATCCTCATAGGATTGAACATTGGGTGGAGGAACTTCAGGAAAGGGGTACCATCGAGAGGTTGGTGTCGATGAAGAGTCTTTGTTGGAGCTCTTCATCCTCATGATTCTCTCATAGGCTTCCTGTCTGGCTTGTTCCAGATGATACCTCTTTTTGGCCCTAGATTCGTCGACAAGAGTGTCAAGAGCCTCTTTATCCTTTTTATAGGCGGGGTTAGGCATCGAGTAGGTTACATTGATCATCTCTCCTTCTTCTTTCAAGCTTATGATGGTGGCATTAGGGAGCTTGCTTGCTTCCTGTAAGTGATGCTTCAGACGGGTAGCCCTCTTTTCTGCTTCGTCCATTTTTCCTTTCTCTTTGTTCATACCTGCAATCCTTTTACTTAGAAAGAAGTGAGTGTGTCTTATGTATGGCGAAACTATTTTATAGGCAAATAAGTGTCGTGGAGATCTATACAAAATCTTTTGGATACTGACACTTTCTTGCGTGAAAGACACGAAAACAAAGATATACGAAAGGATATGGTGAATTATTATGAAGCATGGTGAAATAACATCGCATATTAAGAAAAGAAGGGGTGCTGGACGGTGAATAGACAAAACTGTTGCTTTTGTCCAGCACATCGTTTTCTTTGGCACATCCAATAAAATTGCCTTTATTCTCCGTGTTGGTTCTTTCACTACCTGTATTCATACCTGCAAGAACAAACACTAGAACTTTTGTTAGTGATGTATGCACAAACAATTAGTATACCTTATTGATAAAGATACTAGCGTGTATGTATGGATCAAATCTTGCGAGAATCAAGAATACGAATCTTTACAGATTTGATTATCTGATTTTTAAGTCATTTCAATCATTCCGATCTCATGCCTTAATAGAGAGAATCTTGTCTCACTCAAAGGTTTAGTGAGTATATCTGCCAGTTGATCATCGGTATTGACATATTCGAGAGCAATATCTTTCTTTTCAACATGATCACGAATAAAATGATACTTGATATCAATGTGCTTGGTCCGAGAGTGTAGAACTGGATTGTGTGTGATTGCTATAGCACTTGTATTATCACACTTAATGCTCACTTCTTGGGCATTTATCCCATAGTCTCTTAATTGATGTCTCATCCATAAGATTTGAGCACAACAACTTCCAGCTGCTATGTATTCGGCCTCAGCCGTACTAGTAGCAATGGAATGTTGTTTCTTGCTAAACCAAGACACAATTCTTCCTCCTAGGAACTGGCATGTTCCTGAGGTACTTTTTCGATCAATTCGACAACCTGCGAAGTCTGCATCTGAGTATCCTATTAGATCAAATGATCCTTCTTTCGGATACCAGAGGCCGACATTTTGTGTGCCCTTAAGATATCGCAATATCCTTTTAGTTGCACTTAGGTGACTTTCTTTCGGTTTAGCCTGAAAGCGAGCGCACACACCAACAGCAAATGAGATGTCGGGTCTACTTGCTGTTAGGTATAGAAGAGAGCCAATAATGCCACGAAAATTTTTCTGATCAACTTCCTTTCCTTCATTGTCAATGTCCATCCTAAGGGATGTACTCATAGGTATTTTGACGGAACTTTTTCCATCAATGCCAAACTTTCGGATCAGATCTTTTGTGTATTTGGCTTGGTTTATAAATATCCCATCAGGACATTGTTTAACTTGTAAGCCTAGAAAATAATTCAGTTCTCCCATCATGCTCATTTCAAATTTTCCTTTCATGAGATTGGAGAATTTTTCACATAGATCTGGATTCGTGCTCCCGAAGATAATGTCGTCAACATATATTTGTACCAGTAGGATATGATCATTATCCTTTATACGAAAGAGTGTTTTGTCAACCACTCCTTTTGTGAAGCCACGATTGATTAGGAAACACGACAGTGTATCATACCAAGCTCGTGGAGCTTGTTTCAAACCGTAGAGAGCTTTCTTAAGGTGGTACACCTTTTCGAGGTCATTGTTGATAGCAAAACCAGGAGGTTGTTCAACATATACTTCTTCTTCAAGAAGTCCATTCAGGAAGGCGCTTTTGACATCCATTTGATAGACTTTGAAATTTTTGTAAGCTGCAAAAGCTAAGAATATTCGTATAGCTTCCAATCTGGCCACGGGGGCGAAGGTCTCATCAAAATCAATACCTTCCTCCTGACAATATCCTTTAGCTACAAGGCGAGCTTTGTTCCTAACAATGAGTCCATCTTCACTCATTTTGTTTCTAAAAACCCATTTAGTTCCAATGACATTTTGATGTGATGGTCTGGGTACTAGTTCCCATACTTCATTTCGTTCAAATTGATGAAGTTCTTCTTGCATAGCTATTACCCAGTCAGGATCACATAAAGCTTCATCTACAGATTTTGGCTCTATTTGGGATAAGAAGCATGCCATCATACTTTCGTGTAAAGACGCTCTTGTTCTCACACCTTCTTGAACATCTCCAATAACTTGATCTGGTGGATGATCTTTCAACCATCTAAGATCTGGCTCAAAGACATCTTGAAAAGGCTGAGTATCCATCTCTGGGATATAGGGGAGGTCTATGTAGATCATTGGTTCAGATGGTGCGTTGCTAGAAGGATTGATAGGTTGATTTCCACTTGCTTGTTCAGATGACATCTCGGGTTCTGGTACTTTCGGCTGATACTTCATGTAAGACGAAAGTAAGTCTTCTTCGTCTGAGATGTCTTCATCTACGGATTTCTGGGCATTTTGAGCTGGGATAGCAGGTATCTTGTATCCAGAAGGATTTTTCTCAGATTGTTCATCAAATTTGACGTGGATGGATTCTTCGATAACCATTGTTCGCTTGTTCAGAACTCTGAATGCTTTGCTTATGGATGAATATCCCATGAATAATCCTTCGTCAGCTCTTTCGTCAAATGCTTTAAGATAGCTTTTGCCATTGTTGTGAATAAAACACCTGCAACCAAAAACATGAAAATATCCAATATTTGGAGTCTTACCTTTCCATAGCTCATATGGTGTTTTGTTGTGAGACTTGTTGATTAAGGATCTGTTCTGTGTATAGCATGCGGTGTTTATGGCTTCAGCCCAAAATCTCTTTGGTAGACCTGGGTGTGAGATCATTGTTCGTGCTGCTTCTTTTAGAGTTCTATTTCTTCTTTCGGCTACTCCGTTTTGCTGAGGAGTTCGTGCTGCTGAAAGTTGATGAAATATTCCATTTTGAGCACAGAAATCCTTTATCACTTTGTCGACAAATTCGGTTCCTTGATCCGTTCTGATTCTTGTTATTTTGACTTCCTTCTCTGTTTGAAGTTGCTTCAAAAGATTTGGCAGAGCCGTTTCTGTTTCATTCTTCTTTTTCAAGAAAAGAACCCATGTATATCTTGAAAAGTCATCTACTACCACAAGGGTGTACTTTCTTCCGCTTATACTTGCTGGTTCTATTGGTCCAAAAAGATCCATGTGCAGAAGGCTTAGAGATCGAGAATTTGTGTCTACGTCTTTTGACTTGAAGGACGACTTCAGCTGTTTTCCCTTTTGGCAGGCATCACATAACCTATCTTTCGTGTAAGATGTTTCGGGTAAGCCTCTTACAAGATTCCTTTTTGCAAGCTTACTTATTGTCTTCATGTTCAAGTGGCTTAGCTTGTTGTGCCATTCTTGATTGAGATCTGCATTGCTCTTGGCTACAAGACAAATGTTAGTATTAGAAGAATTTAATGAAATTACATACATGTTCTTCTTTCGTTGGCCTGTAAGTGCTGTCCTGCCATCCTTCGTGTTTATGATTTTGCACTCTTCTTTAAGGAATTCTACTTTGTATCCTTTGTCGCAGAACTGACTTGTGCTTAGAAGGTTGAATTTAAGTCCTTCTACATAAGAGACATCTTGTATGATTATTCCTTTCTTGATGATATCTCCTTTTCCTCGAGTTTGGCCACTTGTTTCTCCTCCAAAGATGACTTTGGGTCCATTTATTTCTTTGAAGTTGCTCAAAATTGTTTTGTCACCAGTCATATGTCTTGAGCATCCACTGTCTACATACCATATGACCTGTTTCTCCTGCATCAAAGATTATGTATTTTTAGGTACCCACTTAGTTTCGGGTCCTTGGGGGTTAGTAGTTAATTTTGGAACCCATATTAACCTAGAGTGCACATGACTCATCCTTGGTCCTCTGTATCCGTTGGAGGTGCGATAATCGAAATAAACACTAGCAAAGATTTTGTCCTTATACTTCCTTTGTTGCTCTTTTGGTGGAGGATTTTCATAATGCCAACGATAATTGGTTTGTTTACGTCGATGTGTTATCTTAAGAGCTTTCCTCGAGAGGAGTTCCGGGTAAACAAACCAATCTTCTTCTGAAGGCCCAGTCCTTCCATTCCCATACCCAGATCTTCTGAGGATCCTTTCAGGTTGTTCGTTCTTTGAGAATTCCTGAGCAGAACTCTTTAGATGATATTGCCTCTGGTTAACATTTGTCTTTTTATAGGATCGAGAATTCCAGTTAGGCTGACTCAGTTTTTGGTGTGGACTTTTTCCACTGCCATTTGGTCCATTCCTTTTGACACATATCTGTCTAGGATTGCCTTTACTAGGTTTTCTCTTTCCTGTTTCCACAATTCGTTGTACAGCCTTTCCTTTCGGTTGGCTTGTTGATTGTGGTGCTGTGACATTGTTATGTACCATCATAGGCTCGGGCAGCTGGGTTGGTCCTTGAACAAATATGGTTGCAAGACTCTCATGTGAGTATGCATTGTTCGTTTCGACTTGTGAAGAGGAGCTGGAGTTAAAACCAATTCCGGTTTTCTCTCCGGGCAGTCTGGATTCGTTTAACATTCTGTCCATTAAGTTGGATGACTTGTTAAACTTGTCCAAAACTTCAAGCAATTCTTGCTCTCTCTTTTCTTTTGCTGTGCACTGCTCCTTAAGAGCGAGAACATTTTTCTCGAGTTGTTCCTTAGCAATGATCAGCATTTTGTTCTCAATTCGAACTTGCTCTAATTCATTATGGCTAGTCATGAGCCGAGAGTTCTCCTCTTTCAGCTTGGAGTAAGTGCTATTTATCAACTTAAACCTCCTCATCATTTCAGTGACAGATTCACTGGAGGTTTGACTCACTAAAGAACTTGATTCGGCTGAAAAGCAAGAAGAAGAATGAGAGTTTACCTCTTCTTCATCTGCCATGAGGCATAGTTCCTCTGATTCTTGGCTGTAGAGGCATAGTAGTCCTTTCTCCTCATCACTGCTTTCGTCTTCTGAGCTTGAGCTTGAGGTACTACTTTCGGGTATAGCTTTTTCAGTGTTTTCGGCAACCACCATTGCTTTTCTTCTTCCCTCACTCCTAGAGTTTGATGATTCTGGTTTATCACTTTTCTTGTGTTTTTCTCCAGATTCCCTTGAGGAGCTTGTGATATCGTTGCCATCTTGATATTTTCTAACCATTGGATAAGGGCAGTTCGCTTTGAAGTGCCCTGGCTTTCGGCAGTTGTAGCACAACAGCTGTGAATCAGTGGCTTCGGTCTTTGAAGCCTGAGGGAAGCTTTCATGCTTCTTTCGGTGGCTTGACCATTGTGGATCTTGAAAGTTGTTCTTCCTCATGAATCTTTTCATCTTCCTGACAAATAGGGCATATTGTTCGTCAGTTAAAAAATCACAAGAGTTAGATTTCGACCTGTTAGGAGTTGACGCCGCCTGATTTGCTACGAGGGCAATATTTCTCGTTTCTGGTTCCTCAGCATCTTTCGGTTCGTGTTCAAATTCATATGCTTTGAGATCACTGAAGATTTTGGCGGTGGGTGTTGTTTTCATGTCACGATTATCTCTCATCGCGATGACCTTCATCTCCCATGACTTCGGCAATCCACGAAGAATTTTTAGATTCATCTCCTTTTCGGTGAGTTCTTTTCCAAGGTCTGATAGGTCTCCCATTAGTCTTGTGAATCTTAGCTCCATCTCCATGATCGTCTCGTTTGGTTGCATCTTAAAGTCTTCGAACTTCTTCATGGCTATTGTCAGTTTGTTGTCCTTTTCTTGTTCATCTCCTTCTCCCAGGTCCATTAGAACTTTCCATACTTCCATAGCATTTTTACATTTTCTGACTCTGGGGAAGAGTGAATCATCTAGAGAGTTGTAAAGAATGTTCCTTGCCACATTGTCCAGGATTGCTCTTGTTCTTTCTTCCGAGTTATACTGTTCTTTCGGCTTAGGTATTATTTGTGGAGCATCTGGTCCTTGAGCAGCAGCCTGTGCATTTGCCATCATCACTGTGATAGGTCCAGTAGTTATGACGTCCCACATTTCATCATGAATAGAGCACAGAAGAGCCTGCATTCTTAATTTCCAGTCATCAAACTTGGCAAGACTAAAAGCAAGCTGTCTAGAGCGATTTTGTGCATGTTCTTTTTCCATTTAAAAAAAAATCGTGCAACGAAGAAGATCCAAAAAAAAAGATCAAAGGTGGATCTACCAGGCAGTAAAATGCAAAAAGCCTTCACCGTTCAAGGTATTCGGTTCTGATACCACTTGTTGGTCCCGATAGATTGAGAGGTGAGTCTAGAGGGGGGGGGGGGGGGGTGAATAGACTCTCGTTTTTCTTTAGATTCTTTAAAAGAAAAACCCTGACAACACTTTTGAGTAAGATAAGCACAGCGGAAAGGTTATTAAGAGAGGGTTGCACGAGTTTGATAAAAAGATAGGATGAGTGATGAAAGAGATGATATGCAAGCAGTAAACTAAAGCAGTAAGTAAAGAGAAGAGCGAGACGAGATTTTATAGTGGTTCGGCCAAACTTTGCCTACTTCCACTCTTCTTCCACAACTGCTGGAAGGATTGCACTATCACTCTTTAGTACAATTACACAAAGACTTCCTTGATCACTAAGCCGGACAGCCTTTGAAGGTTTTTCAACTCCGAGAGTTTACTCCGCCTCTATCAACTTCTTCTTCTAAGTTGAGGTTGGTGAGAAAGTATTTCTTGATTCCTCAAACTGTGAAGTCTTGTTGGTGTGGATGATTGCTTCAAGAGTTCAAGACTTCTTACAAGATGTAGGGCAGTGATGATTGATCTACTTCAAATGCCTTAACACCTTAAATAGCTGGTTCGCAAAGAGCTTTGAGATTTGTTCACTTTTTAAGAGCTTTTTGCAAGAGAGTGAGTAGAGTGATAAAATGAACCAGCACCTTCTTAGTTGATGAAGGTTGGTTTATATAGGTGATGAAAATTCATCCGTTGGAGGGAGATGAATTTTTCAAACCTTTTATCTGTTGGACAAGGACCATGGAGCCTCATGCATTTAATGCTTCATTAATGGGTTTGTACTATGTAGCCGTTGAAGGTATGGAGGATCTGATGACTTTTGTCTTTTAGCTCCAGAGATAGTACAACTTCATTAAATGCTCTTTGGATAGCGTGTCCCATGAGTTGAGGTCCTTATTGTCCTAGGATGTTGTCAAATCAGACAGGTAGAGCATTCTTCTTGTTGATGAGAAGAAGAATACTTGTTGAGATAGTCTTGAAAAGAACTGTCTTTTTAATGACAACTCCTTCTTTCGTTGCTGTGGAGTCTTCTTTCGCCTTGATCAGCCTATCTTCTATTCATAACTCTTTTCGTGTGTTTGTTCTAGCTTAACACGAATTACATATGAGTTATGGCAACTTTCGTCTAGAACGAAAGTAGCGATACAATACAAAACGTAAGAGTTAGGGGTCTACTTTCTACATTACATTACATTGGTATCATCAAAATCCTAATACAAGGTTCCTAACAGTACTAATATAATAATTATATAAATAATTAGACTTGATGAGCAAATTAGTAAGAATTGGGTTTAGTTGATGACTTGGGTTAATTATTTTCCTTTTTATTATTTTAATTTTTTTTTTTTGAATGCTTTTATTATTTTAATTAGTTAGCCAATGTTTTAATTGTTTTATCGGCTAGCCCAAGTGTCTTTTGTTTTATTTGCTTTTATTTTGGTTTTGTTTTAATTAGCTTTGTGCGTACGGCAGAATCATCGACACCAAAGGAAGACCTTTCTTCGAATGGCGTCCACGAATTGCTACGAATCGAAGACTCCGTCTGTTGGGCTCCGTGAATTGCTACGAGTTAGACGAGACAATGGTGAAGGCGTGAAGCAGAGAGTAATTGGAGCCTACTTTGCTAATTTTCTATGGTTAGGAAATTAAAGTTTATTTATTTATTTTAGGTTTTATGTGGTTCAAGAAATTGATTTAGTTTGTGGATGTTAGAGAAATTAGGGTTATGTTGAGTTGATTAGGGAGCCTGAACTAGTATAAATAGGGATGGATTTTTCAGTAAAGGAAATCAGTTTTCTTAGAATAATTTTATTTTAATGTAAACACTCCCTGCAATGTAATGCTGAGTTTTAATTTTCCAATTCAAGGATTATTGAAGTTTGATTCTACAAGACCAGTGAGATTTATTTAGCTTAATTTTATTCTCTGCACTTTATTATTTATATATCTCCTATTATATGAGTTTTAATTATTGCTTGATTAATTGTTGCAAAAGGGCCCTTTGTTCAATTGTCAAGGTATTAAATTGCTATTTAGAACTTTGAATCCGTAATTGTTTAAGTGTTCTAAAGCTAGTAGCAAATAACATAGTTGACTATAAATTAGATTTTCAATCTTATGTTATGAAGATATATAGTCTAGCTTAAATGAATCATGCTTTTGAGTTTGTTGGCTAGAATTGGTAATCTTTCTAATTCTTTTAATGCTGTTAGTAAATTAAATCCTAAGAGCCTATTTAGGATTGTTTATTAACTAGGGAAGTAATCAAAGAGCTTGTTTTGATTATCGACAAAGTAAGGAAAGATAGGTTATTAGAGCTTGTTAATAAACATAACCAATTTGGTAAAGAGTAAAGTAATTATTTCTTGGAAATCAATGATCTGTCTTGTTAGAATTGAATTGATATTATTCCTTGAGTTGGATACTAGTTGCTATTGATTATTTGATATTTGATATTTGATATTGTTTGCATTTTTATTGTCGCTATTTAATTTTCAATTCTCGTCTCATTCTTTGTTAAGTCTTTTGGTATAAAATTTAATCGAACCAATCTCTGTGGGTACGACCTTACTCATCACTATTGCAATTAATAAGAGTAAGTAATTTATTATTTGTTGGATTCGACACCCACCACTTGTTCATGCTTCAACATTTTTTCATGTACAATGATCTTCGACAACCACGCTAAAAAACATATATATGGAATCATGGCAATTAAACAAACTTCCTAGTATATATGTGTAAAGTCATATAATGAGTTGAATCTTGTATTACTCGTGTTTCATACTTCAACTTTTCAATTTTAAAAAGTTTTTGGATATTTAGTTAGGTTGAGACGGAAATCTAACGTCAGTGACCAAACGAGTCACCTCTTTATTCATAATTAAGGGATTAAAACGGATATAATTAGTCATAATTGAGGGGTAAAAAACAGATATATATATATATATATATATATATATAGTCATAACTGAAGGACCTAGCTAGTCGAAACTTGGGTATAACTAAGACACCAAAGACGCAATTTTTCCAAATATATAACCAAAAAATAACTATACTACACACCATACTGTACTGTAGTGAAGTTTGCCAAAGCCATGGATTAGCTTTGTTGAAGATAGGATAATCGTATTTGACTATGACCTCCAAAGGTGATGTATCATTGTCTAGTGTATCATGAAGAGTCAAATCAGGGTATTTATCAGCCAACTCCATTGCCACCACTGAAAATTAATCAATGAATTGTAATACCTCAATAAATGCATTGGTATCTGATCTTAAAATTAACTCTACTAATAGATAGACTTAATACCATCTGGAATCCTCGGTTTCGCCACTTTTAATTTTAAATTTTCAAATTGTTTTCATCTGTGGTCCAAATTAATCACTCATAGTCCTTCAACTATCAAACTTTAACTATCCATGGTCCTTTTAGGAGGACCACACTTAGTTAAATTTTGAAAGTTGAAGAATCAGATGTACGTGGTTAACTTGGACTAGGGAAGATAACAATTTGAAAGTCGAAGGACCAGTCAATTTTAACATTTATGACTATACTTGGAGGATCCCATATGGCATTAACTCTGTATAGATAGTACATACCATATAATTTAGATTTGTGGCACCACTTTGGCCTGCATATGGATTAGCTTTCCCATCTTCATTATTCTTAGTGACACCCAAGAAATAGAGATACACTTCCACGTTGTAATTACTTAAATATTTGATTCCAATAACAAAGTAACAATATAAAACAGACAAACAAACAACCAAAGACCACCATAATTTTTCCGTACGTAAATCAAACTTATTTATTATTACAAGCAAACTATGTTTCAACTGAGAAAAAAAAAAGACAAAAACCAATACAAACAACAATATATATATAATACAGCAAAAAGCTAGGTAGATGCTCTTAGTTTCTTTAAAATGGCCCGTCGGTAGGTGGACCATAGGAAAGCTAGGAGGAGTCGGAATTGAAGAAGCACAACTGAACCAACCGTCACACCTGTAATTGCCATCAAAACAATACGAATCGACATAGCAGTCTTACAAAACACCAGATAAACTGTGGTAGAAAAGGAGGCCATCATAAAGAAAACAGAACTTTGCAAGGTGACGAGGCCGATGATTAATTTGATGGGGAGAGAGCGTAGGAAATCTTCTTCTGCATAGCGCGAAGTTAGGATGGACAAGAAGACTAGCAGGGAAGGAACGGACGTAAAGAGGGAGACACTATTGAAGATATAAAAGGTTCTGAAAGCATCCTTTCTGGAGAAGATGGGGAGGCCCTCAGGTGGGGTTTCATCAATGGGACCTTTAATTGTACCATTGATTGAAACATTATTAGCCGCCGGTGGGAATATTGTGGCGTTAAAGCCCTGGGTGAGTACACCGTCACTGTTGCCGCCGGGGACTGTAATAGCGGCGGCGAACACCACAGTAACAATGAGCGCGGCTACAATGGAGCATGCACTTGCTGTTTCCTTCATCCATCTCTCCCCTTCCTTTTTCAAGTCTCTATGCTCATCCGTGAACACCATCTTTGGTGTTTTCTCATCATTATTTCTCAGTGATGAGAAATATGGCGGTGCAATCTTTTGCACTTCCTGCACAATCAATCAATCAATGAATTGAAGTTAATTGTTTGGTTTGAGAATCCCTGTTTGGTAAATGGTTGTTAGCTTTAGAAGGTATAACTAGTTGATACATTAGCTGATTGTAGAAAAATGTTTGGTAAATTAACTGTTAGCTGATAGCTGTTAGGTATTAATTAATTGAGTTAATTAGAGGGTACAACTAGTTGATACATTAGTTGATTGTAGAAAAATGTTTGATAAATTAACTGTTAGCTGATAGCTGATAGCTATTAGGTATTAACTAATTGAGTTAATTAGAGGATACATATAACTAGTTGATACATTAGCTGATTGTAGAAAAATGTTTGATAAATTAGCTGTTAGCTGATAGCTGATAGCTATTAGGTATTAACTAATTGAGTTAATTAGTGGATACATATAACTAGTTGATATATTAGCTAATTGCAGAAAAGTGTTTGGTAAATTAACTGTTAGCGGACAGCTGTTTGCTATAATATTTTTCTCAAAAAGCTAATTGCAAAGTTGAACAACTTTTTGAATTTTAACAATTTGGAATTACAAAAGCTAATTAACCAATAATAGTGATCAAATAAACTAAAATTGACTAATAGCTAACTATTTTACCAAATAGTGTCAATATATGCATGGAAGGGTATGATAAAAAATTTAAAGTAAGTACCTTAAACCATTGCAGCTCCCACTGCATATGAAGAGCTGAACCAGAAACAAGGTTAAAAACATCTATGCTGCTGAGGTTGGAATTGAGTTTATTTGAAGGTGCCAATTTCCCAGCCAAATGTACTATGTTGTTTCCATTCTTGTCTCTTTCCTCTACTAAATCATGCTTAAGCACACTATTTCCACGAACAAGGTAACTAAAAACATTTGTGCTGCGGTTCTCTACTGCAATGTGAAGTATATTCTGCTGACTTTTGTCGTCTTTGTAATAAGCCGTCGTAGGATATGCTTCCACAATTTTTTCGACCACCTCTTCAATGTCCAAGTACGCTGCTTCAATTATTGCTTCTTTTGCAAGTAACTCAACTTGTGTGCCATTTAAGTTTTTTAGTTTATCGCACAAGCATTCCACAAGCTTCACTGCTTCTTTGTGCTTCAAAATTTGTTTCTCTACACTTTTCTTCCCCAACAACGCTGATAAAAACAACATAAACATGGCAACATATATATATATATATATATATATATATATATATATATATATATATATATATACAAATTAAACTCCTTGCAACTAAGTGTAATTAAAGGAATAAGGGTTAAATAAGTCATTGAACTGCATATGATTGCAATTAGATTACTCAACTTATAAAACTACAATTGAGTCCCAAAACTAACTAATTTCGTACAATTAATCCCCTTTACAGAATTACAGGTTAGGTTACTTAAAAGGTTGCCCCAAATTAAAAATATTTTTTAAAATTTATTATTGTGAGCATATAGCCACTAATGTACAATTCAATTATCAGCTTAGGCTTTTAGTTGAGATGGAGCACATGCTTCAATTTGGTATCAGAGCTAGACCAAAGGTCATGGGTTTGAATCTCAATATCATGATTCTTTGTCTCGGGCGAAGAGTTTTATAAAAAAAAATTTAATAATTATTTTTAAAAAATATTTTAAATTTAAGTGGCCTGTTAGTAACCTGAAAAACCTGTAAATTAGACTAATTGCATAAAATTGGTTAGTTTAAAGACACAATTGTAGTTTTTAAGGTTATTAAGTGATATAATTGTATTATCGTGTGCAATTATATGGCCAATTTGACCCTTATTGCTAAGTTAAATTAAATTAAATGAATGAAATATATAACCCAAAAATAACTATACTACTCACCATGTCGTATTGCAGTTTGCCAAAAATGTAGATTAATTTTGTGAAAGATAGGATAATCGAATTTGACTATGGCCTTCAAAGGAGATATTTCCTCGTGTAGTGCCAGATGAAGACTCAACTCACGATATTTATCAGCCAACTTCGTTGCCTCCACTGAAAATTAATAAATAATTAAATTGTAACCTACATTGAGACAAGATATAGATTAAATTATTTTAAAAAAGATTGCACTCCAGTTTCATAAAAGAACTTAATCCAGAATGTGCCTTAATCTGCCCTCCTACAATATATTTTAATATACTGAAAGTTGAATACATTAAAAAAAGAAAATGAACTTTAATTTCAAAAAGTAACCTTCAACGATGTAAAAAAAAAAAAAAAAAAAAAAAAACACTGTAATAAAAATAAACATCCATCTTGTCCCGTCACCCGTGCATGATCTTTGGTATAATGATTGCCTACAATCGTGATTGCTAACTGATGGATTAAATTAATCTTGATGGCCCCAATTACTTAACTCAATAATAGAGAAAATAACAAATAAAGAAATAATAATATGAAAAGACAAGAAATGTGTGCCATATAGACAAAGTTTGTATTAATATAATGTTTCTGAAATGCCATTAAAAGAGAATGTGTGATCAAGTGAGGATCTCGCAACCAAGACAATAGTTGGTGAATTTATACTAGGTTGTCCCTTTAACCGCCCCAAAAATAGGGAAAGTGGTTGTAACCACTTTGACCATGCCCGGCCTCGAGGCTAGGCTTTGCTTGACCCCAAGGGCTGTGGTTGAGGACGAGCACAAGACTCGACCCCGGGACCCCAGTCCAACAGGACCCGTCTTGCTCCGGTCCACTGGGTCGATTTGTTCTAGATCCATCTCCATTATATCCATCACCAGTCTCGCACTCTTCGAGCTGCGAGAAGTCGTCAGTGAGAGAGAGTAGATCCAAGCTGTATTCCGACCTGGTTTCTCAAATAATTCTATTCCAGTTAGCTTCCTTGTTTTGCTTTCAAGGTACTGCCTCTTCGACTTGGGACCTTGCTTTGGCTTGGGTTCTTTGCGGCCGAGGCCCAACCATGGCTCAACCCCGTTGGGGCTAAGTTCAAGTCTCCCACACCCTATGTGGCCGAGCTTGGTCTTGGCATTTCTTAGTTTTCCCTTCCTCTCGAGTCTTGTTGGAGCACCTTCACTTTCTTGAGAACATGGATGAGTCCACTTGGAGGCCGAGGAGGATGTTGTTGCCTCTGTAATGGTTGTTCCAACACGACCGACCCCGACGTAGCCGACCCCAACTCCAAGGTTTAGGCTTGATTGTAGCTTGCTCATCTTCATTCATCTTGCCGGCCAGGTAGTTCGAACTATTTTGATATGGACCGAAGTGTTTAGCTTTCGTGCAATTGCTTGAACTTGTGCCTTCACTTAGCTTTTCAATTCACCTTCTTGATGCGCCCTCCACATTTTTTGGCCAAGCCCCTGCTCGGGCCAAGGGAAGGGGGGAGACGTTGCTTAGCCCCTGCTCAGTTCACCTTATGAGTATATATTTTGCTTCTCAGCCCAAACTCAGGGCTTAGGCTCTGTTTAGGGGTCAGACCCCCTGCCATGGGCTCGGATTTTTTTGGTAGGCTAGCCTTTTGGTCAAGGGTTTAACTTGGGCAAAAAAAACTCTTCACATCGAATATCATATAGAGAGTCACAATTAGGTGCGTATAGAACTCGTGAATTTCATGTAGGATAGATGAATATATAACGTATGATTAGAGCGACATGCCCTTAGTTTCGATTAAAAAAATCCCTTCCTTGTGACCCTTATTGTACCATGTAGGTCCCGACAGCTGAACCACAAAGGCTAGACATTTGCTTACTGCGCACAAGGAGGCCCCTTTGAGAGGTAGCTCCAACACTGTCGCTGGTGAGACTCGATCCCTGGTCATTCTTTCAACTTTTCACCTCTATGACCAATTGAGCTGCCCATGCGGGTAGCAAAGAGCTTACCATGTTATGTGGAGTGAAGGACTTTCCACATTAATGTTTTTTATTTGAATAAGTTGGTAGTTGGACACATTAAATAGTAGATAAAAATAACATAAAAGAAAATTTATACTAGTAACAATAATTAATACTTATCTCTAATTTCAAATTGTTTCAGGCCTTCGCCCTTGTGATTGAATATGTGGAGTCATAGTCGTGTTCTTCTCGTCATGGTGAGAGCTCGAAGCTCAATCTCTGGTTTCGATCTCCTAACCGTTCCACGCGGGATGCTTGCTCTCATCAAGGCGGGGTTCGAAGCCCGCGACTCGACAACATTCGTGAAAATGACTCCTCCACCAAGGGGTCGTTCGCGGTCAGCCCCGGCTTTAGTCGATCTCGAGTCGACACACAAGCGCCTAACCGCCCCAAGGCGGACTTGGCTCAAGTTAGTCGGCTCCTTGATACTCCTGCATGTCTTGACTAACATTACCTCCTCCTTGCCTATCCGTTGGTCAGGGTGAGTTGATCTCCCCCCGACTTGAGCTTCTAGGCCTCGAGGAAGTAGGGTGTTCGGCCCACTATGCCCACTTGCGAGGCGGGGTGAAGGTCGGTGCCCCTTGAGAGATCTCAGGGCCTACCCGGGGGGTGGGGTCAGATCCCTCATTGGAGCTCCTCCACGAGGCGGGTCAATAAGGTAGCAGTTTGTTGGATCGCGACTACCTCCTTTTGAAAGGCCTTGGTTCGGGGGGGGGGGGGGGCGGGGGGGGGGGTTATGGGAGTTGACCCGCCATGGCGGTTGTTGTTGAGTTGATCATGTAGGTCCCCTGCCGACCTCACGGAGAGGGTTTTTTCGACTTGCAATCCCATTGAAGTCGTTTCCATCCGGGGACACATGGGTGTTGCGTGAGTCATGCGAATTTCAAAAGTTGGATCTCGATCTTGCCAAAGCTAGTAGGTAGCACGCTCGAACTTGTATATCGAGCACCAATGATGGATTTAATTATCTCAGATGGCCCGGATTATCAAGCCCGATAATCAAAGAATACGACATGTAAACAAATAATGGTATGAAAAGACAACGAAAATGTGCCACAGAGACAAATCTTGTATTAAGGAATGTTGTAAGATATATGGTTAATACTGAGTATGTGATTGGACAATAAAGATGATGGATATTTATACTTAGGAGTCCCCTAACCGTCCTCTTAAAAAGTAGGAGATAGTTGCAATTACTTAACCGCGACCGACCCCACTTCACACCCACGGTCGAAGCCCGGGCTGAGGTCCAAGCCGAGGCCTAGGCCGAGCGCTATGCCGAGGCCCAGGTTGGACTCGGCGTAAGCGGCCTGGGTCAACACGGGTCTTGGAGGCTCCTCTCTGGGACCCCGGATCCACCCAAATCCTTCCTTTTCCGCTCCACGGGGTTGGTTTGTTCGGGATCCCTCTCCAATATATCCATCAGTAACAAATCAAAGTTATCTAACTTTTATTTGGCATTAGTGAATCTATCCCTCACTTGAGTTGTATCTTAATTAGGAATTGAAATATGAAATGCATTGATATCTATCCATATATCATAAAAATTAACACTGCACGTATAGATAGTTCGTACATACCATAGAATTTAGACTTGATTAAGTTAACAAGAATAGTGGCACCACTTGGGCCTTCATATGGATTAGCTTGCCCATCTTCATCATCCTTAGTGACATCCAAGAAATAGCGATACACATCCTCGCTCTCGAGAGTGTTTTGAGCTGCGTAATGAAGGGGGAGAAGACCCTTTTCGGAGGTGTTATAGAGGAGACTGGAATTCCTCCGAATAAGAACTTCAGCCACCCCAATGTTTCCATAACGGGCAGCAAGGTGAAGTGGGGCTAAGCCCTTGCGGTTTCTGAGAAGAAGAGCTTCATCTGGCAACTCTGCTACAAGCTTTTCTACTACCAAGGAAAAGGAGGAAGCATGGCGGCCGTCCCCTTTAGCAGCAACATGCAAAGCAGTGTCTAAGTTGTTGTTGAGAGGATCAACAATATTATTATTATTATTATTATTATTATTATTATTATTATTATTATTATCATGTTGGTTGCTGAACAATAATTCTTGAGATTCCTTCCAATTTCCTTCCACTATAGCTCTGTACAATCTCAAATATTTTCCTTCTTCAACCGCTTTATATTCACCTGATTCAAGGTCATGATGATCATCTGCATGCGGTGGGAACATATATAAATACTTTTGCAATCTGCAGATTCATAAGTATATACAGTAATCAAGCTACTTAAGAGAATAGTCGTATCATACCATTCTTGCCTTGAGAAGCCATTGATAGCTGCAGATTCACTTCTTCCCAAACTCAATTGTAAGCTTAGATTGTATTGGGAAATATAGATCAGAAACTGATGAGTATATATATATATATATAGAGAGAGACTGGCAAGTCATATGAGTTCTACTACATGTACTCCTAAATCATACTCTCTCAAATTTACTTCCTGGTGTGACGAGCTCTAATAAGTCATTTTATTCATGTGGACCCCTATAAAAATGTTTATATCAATATTTTAAGTGTGAGATGGAGTAAGAGTTGGGAGTAGAGAATGTGAGTACATGTAGTATTTTCCTGACCATATACATGTATAGCCTGTCAATGATGACTAGCTAGAATTCAACTTGCTGAAAATTGCTAGTTGAAAAAAAAATGAGATGAGGTGGAAAGAGCCAAAAAAGAAATTGATAGTTGAGGAGTGGAGTTCCATCACTTTTGCTAATGAAGAACATATTTCCATGGATTTTAGATGGTTATTATTGTTGTGTTATTGCATATTAAGGAATAATCTCAGATTCTCAGCTAAGTGAGTAAAATTATTGACTTAGTAACTATAAGGTTTAAGTTCGATTACCTATGATGTTGTTTATTAGACTTTTTAATTGAGTAGATCAATTTTGAACAATATAGACCTGTTTACCTTCTTATGGTCATTTGCTGTCACAAGAGAGCTTCACCCATAATCCATTTCTAGAAAATCATTGCAGACTTTGTCATAAATCAAAGTGAAATTGTATGTATATTGATGCCAATTAAAGTTTTAGATAAAATTTATCGTAAAAAAATTAGGTGATAAGATAATTAAAAGAAAAAAAAATAACAACAGACTAAATACACTAAACAAATTATTGTATGGTAAAAAAAATCAAAATTATATGTATTTATTTATTTTTTTAGAAAAAGATTTGAAACATTAAATGTGAACCATGCGCAGCCTTATTATGTGTCTAACTAATAATGTAATCCTGCAATATATCCTATCCTATAGCTATATAAGCACAATATCTTTTTTTTTTTTTTGAAAGTAAGCACAATATCTAATAATCCATAGTTTAATAGACTAATAGTCTTGTTTGTTTGTATTATATTAAAGCTAGGGAGAATAATTCAGTTAGCTCATACTCTTGTTAGAGCCTTTTTTGGCTTCGCAATTAGGATTAGGGTTCTTCTTTGGCTTCGCACAATTAGGATTAGGGTTCTACTACTTCGCGATTTCACTTTTCAAAAGCAAATACTGTATTGTATTGTATTGAATATTTGCTCTTGTTAGAGCGGATTATTCTCAATCTGGTTCTCTTGTTTGGTTATCTTTTATTCCTAATTGTATTGAATATTTATTTTAATGAATAATTCAGTTTTCTTAAAATTAAAAAAAAAAAAAAAAAAGTTAGGCAGAATATATCGTCCTATTCCTGTAAATTGTCCCTTCCATGCATAATAAGTTAACTTTAATTTGAATTCTTATGGAGTTATGGGACCTTAGGGCCCATTTTATTAAAAAAAATCTTAACTTTAGGGAGTCCATTTTATCAGGAGATTTCAAATCCATACTTTATGGGATAACAATACAAGCATCAAGCCACTCAAAATGCTTTAATTTTTATAATAATAAAATATATTTTAATAATAATAATAACAATAATAATAATAATAATAATAATAATAATTATTATTATTATTATTATTATTATTATTATTATTATTGTTGTTGTTGTTGTTGTTGTTGTTATTGTTGTTATTATTATTGTTATTGTTGTTATTATTAGACATCCAAGTTAGTAATATATAATGATATGGAATTACAATCATCTTTAACCTAAAATTTACCTATAATAACATGTCAAATTATACTAATTGTATTTTTTAAAGCTCAAATATCTAATTAATTTTTTTTTTATTTTGATGACTTAATTACACTTTCTAAAATTATTCAATGACTTATTTGATACTTATCTTTTTTTTTTTTTTCAATGAAAGTCTTTATTATGAAATAAATCGCGGGTAGGACACCCCACTAGAGAAAAAGTGAGGAATAATGAACTTTTGGTAAAATAATATATTTTATGGAGTTTCTGGGTAAGATAATAAATTTTATGAGTTAGAATAATATACTTTATGTGTTAGAACAATGTACTTTGTATCATTTGGACCGTAGTCTACATAGTTGTGTGTACACGATTCACGCAATAATGCTCCAAATCGGAACCACCCCTATAAACAGCTTTGTTCAAGGCCAATAGGTTCATTCAAACTAAACTTTAATTCTCTCCATTTCATTTTATATTGTCACATTTATTATTTATTTGTCAAAATAAATTTTATTAATTTCCAATTATTTTAAAATTTATCTTGTATGTTTAATAATATTTTTAAATTTATATTTTATATTAATACCTAATTAAAAATTACTAAAATCAAATTATAAATAACTTAAAACACATACATGAAATATAACAGAAAAGATCGAGTTGTTATACCATAGACCAAGATCCAACATGCAAGGTGGACACTGATCTAAAATACACAATTTTCAGATTGAATAATTACAATTTACATACTAAATAATATTTATCTTTTACAAAATTATAAACATTAAATATGTAAATTATATATTTTGGATCCGAATCCACATTGTACGGAATAATTTGCCAGCGGAAAGATAACCAATACTATACGCAGGGAGAAGTTTGAAGAAAAAGCAAACGAGATAAGGGGAAAATACCCAAAAAAGAATTTTCAAAAAATGAAGAGTACTGCAATCATTGCATCATTCAATAATTGAAGATATGTTGCTTTAATTTATAAATTATTGTTTTCAAAAAGAAAAAGTTATAAATTATTATCATATCATTTATACGTTCAACAGTTTACAAGCATTAATTTTCTTCCCAAGTGCTTATCCATATAGCACCTGTGGGTGATGAACCCATTGATGAAGTAAATTTATTAATGTTATAATATAAAGACTAAATTTAATATTTTAAAACAGTATAGCTGTATAGAGATAGAGAAAAGTGTAGGTAAATAAACCAAATAAGAAATATGATTGTGTATTAAGGCAAGAAAAGTAAAAGTTGGTTTCCTTCATCTTTTTTTTTTTTTTTTTTTTTTTCTAAAATTTCCAATATCCATTTCTCTAATTTCTCTCTCCAATTTTCTGATTTTATTTTACAGATTCAGTTTTTAAATAAAAAAAAATCAATACGCTAATACTAATTGTACAAAAAGTAACAAAAGTTAATAAAAACTTATTACTAAACAAATTATAACTATTTTAATTATTTTAGTACATAGTTTGATTACCATATAAAATATGCAAAACCTCATTGATTACAACCCTCCATATAACATTTGTATATTTCTACAACAAAGATATATGATGATGATGATGATGATGATGATGATGACGATGACGATGACGATGACGATGATGGGAAAAATGCAGTTAATAATAATCGGGAAAACACAGATTGCTCAATTGTACAACAAACAATTATTATTATTATTATTATTATTATTATTATTATTATTATTATTATTATTATTATTATTATTATTAACAAATAGTATGTTGAAAATGAATCAAACAAAAAATGTAATTTTTAACTTTCAGCAAAAAAATAAATAAATAAATAAAATTAATTTTCAGCCAAACACTTAATTTTTTTTAAAAAAAAAAAAGAAAAAGAAAAAGAGTCATTTTCTAAAAATTATTTAAAAAAAAAAATATTTTTCATATTTTTAAATAGACCCTAAATCTCGGAATGTGACTTAACCTTTCCTCCTACTATACAATTTTGATTGGATGATTGTAGCCCACATGAGCAGCTCAATTAGTCATAGAGGTGAAATTTGGAAAGAATGACCAGTGATCGAGTCTCACCAGCGGCAGTGAGGTGGGCTTCTTGTGTGCAGTAAATAGCTTCTTGTGTGCAGTAAATAAATGTCTAGCCTCTGTGGTTCATGTTCAGTTAAGTTATCATGATTTACATCCTTCCAGATGCTTTGTCGGGTTGGGGTTTAACCTTTTGGAAAGAATGATTGTATTGTTAACAAATTTAAGTTATCACCTTAATTTGCATTAGTGAATTTATCAGTTGAGAAAGGACATATGAAACGCTTAACTCAAGTGCAGAATACATGTATAATATACTCCAATAATAATCTATCTATACCCCAATAATAATCTATCTATATGAATATTGTAAGTGTACAAAGTTAGTACACATTAAAAGTACTTATGTTGGTTAATTTATTGTATTTTATTTTAATTAGAACTAATTAAGTTAGGCTAAGCTCTTGGACCATTTCCTATCATATCATATTTATTTTGAATGGCTCAAACTAAAAGGTTATTTGTGAAGTGGAAGTCAGCAGAAGAGTTATTTGCTTGGAGCTAATCACAAGGGAAGTTCAAAATTATAAGTGGCTGTGATTCTTTTGAGCTATTAACGTGGATCATGGTGGGAAGAGAATGTTGCTATAAAAGGAAGGCCGTTCATAATGGAACTTACGGATTTATACATGTTAAATTGAGAGGAACAAACTTCTATATATTGCAGTACTTATAATAAGTTTATTACACTTATTTTATGAGGGATTTCATCCGAGCTATACCGTTTGTACCTGGGTCAGCAGAAGTGTCCCCTGAAGATAGTCACGTCATGCATGTGCAGCCCTGAGTAGATGTTAGAAAGGTGTTGTGGTAGTAACGACTGTTAGCCTTATGTATGTACCTCTTGTAATAATAAAATTTATTGGTGAACATCTATAGTGGATTGAGCAGACGTGGATTGCTTCGGGTTGGTTTGGTTTGGTTTGGTTCAGTTCCTTGGTGGTTCATGAACTACTTATTAACGTAGTTTTTTTTAGCACTTTCATTTTTTTCGATTAGAATCATATTTTGCATTAATTGGTGACCTCTTTTCACTATGTCCTGACAAGATGGTTGATAAGCATATAACTCTCACTCCGACTGACAGATCCCAATCCTGCGTTACGTTGTCCTTGCCCCATGCAGACATTAAAACCATAATCTTATAGTTCTTCACGTCTAAACCTTATCCATAAGCTTTGTATAGTTATGGTACAAAATTAATTGATTTGCAATAGTTCAGTTTTGATCCTTCCATTATTAAAACCAATCCGTGACCAAGTCTATACATAGGAGACACATGAATTGAAGCACATGTATATACTCAGTACTTTATTAGTGTACTGTGTCTTCCACATACAAAAGTAGAAAACAACAAACCAGAAACGAATAATTTACATGTTCCACAAAAAAAGTAGGGGACAGGGTGCAGTGGAGGACTTGGGAGAAGACTAAAAGATGAACATTATCCACCTCTATATTTCTTTGTCAAATTATTTTTTTTTTCTTTTTCTAACATCATCTTCTAATTTTTAAAGTTGTCTCTATTTGTTTGATGGTATTTTTAATGTAATTTTAAAATAGGTACATTTTACACATTAATATTAGATTAAATATTATAAAAAATTGAATGGTAAATATATGAAATTGAACACGGCACTTTTAGCCTTGAAGTGTTTCCCTTTTAGAAATTTGATCTTTGTAAGTTATTATTTAAACAAAGTTAGTCCCTTAATTGTTCATAATGTTGTACTTTTAGTCATTAGTGCTATATAATTGTCAAACTATTTTAACATATGAAGTTATTTTATTATCATTTAGAATTAATATTTACTATTAAATAAATTAAAAACGTCATTCATATAGAGAGGTCCAAACTTTGATAACCCCGCCTCAATGTTTGATGTGCTGCAGCCTGACAAGAGAAAAAGTAAGAAAAAGGAAAAGAGATAGATAAAGGTGAAAGGACCCCAATAAACAAAAAAAATGAAGAGTGCATCATTCAATAATTCAAGATTATTATTCAATTACTATCTCCGTCCTATTTCCTTTCTAATTTGTCCCAAAATAGTGTATTCTTTTCAAAATTGAATATAACTATCATTATACATTTCTTAATTTACTCTTTTGACTATTTCAAATTTTCAGAAAATTAATGAAGTAAGTATATTTATATTTTCTTCATTAATTTTCTGGAAGTAAGTATATTTATATTTTATTAGGACTATGTGGTCTAATTGTACTCGGGTTAGACTTTCATTTGAAAAGTTGTAAGTTCGAGTCTCAGTGGAGGCGTTATTGGCTCTTTGTGTTTCAATAGGTTGAGAAAGTATATGGACAGACACTACATTGTAATAGAGCTAGTGGTATTCAAAAAAAAAAAGTATATTTATATTTTATACTTTATACAAATAATACCTACTACTTTTGAACGGCAAAATTAAAAAATTAGTAACATTTGTTTTGTTGCATTAAAATCGTATAAAAAGCAAATGTGACAAACAATTACAGCTCCGTTGGAAAATATTTGAAGGGAAATGAAATTGAAATTTGATGAAAAATAAATTCTAGAAAAATATATTCTAATGTTTGATTGGTAGAAAAGAGAAATTATATTACTGGAAATATAAATTCCATTGTTTGGTTAGATTCGGAATTGTAAAGAATACTTGGGGCATAATTATCCTCCTTACTTTTTATGGAAAACAAAATATTAATTGGATATAAATTTCCATTGTTTGGGTGACGAAGGCATAAGGTTCGTCGATGATGTCATGGACTATAACGACGAAGGCTCTGCGGTCACATCCATTGGAAAGGTGATGGTCATGGTCGTTGATAGGGAAACAAACCTTTTTTTTTATTATTATCAATTATTGTAGCTGTGATAGTGTGATACTACATGAAATAACTTTATTAATTTTATAATATAAAAACAAAATTTAATATTTTTAAATAATATATAAAGACCGTGAAAGATATTATAAACATTCAAATAAGAAACATGATTGTGTATTAAGGCATGTATAGAATAATTTTGGAGAGAAGAAATAAGACTAGAGAGAGTTGATCTAGACAACGGATAAGAGCAAGAAATTGAACATTATAAAAAATAAACTTTGTTGACTATAAATTTGTAGATAAATTAATAAAAAGGTAAATTGTAATTTATGTGGTATAATATGTCAATTATCAATGAGACCCCTGAATTATTAGTGGTGTAAATGTTGTTCCTCAATTTTCAAAATGATACATATAGTGCCTTCCGTAATGTAAATGTTGCCCCTCATTTTTCAAAATGGTATATATATTACTCCTCCTGTATGGTATGGGAGGGGCATTATTTGTACCGTTTTAAAAATTGAGGGGCAACATTTACACTACTAATAATTCAGGGATCACATTGATAATTGACATATTATGAATGAGCATAAATTACAATTTTTCCTTAATAAAATATATGTGTTTAATCTATAAGTAAATTCATAGGTATTATCCCCATTTCTTTCGATTGTTATACTATGGACCAAGGTTTATATTGCATTGTGAAACTTGATCAAAAATTTTTGTAGTTAATAATTTCTGTATCTGTAAATAAATTGAAGGCACATAACATGATAACTATGGATAAATAAGTTGTTAACTGCAGGTATATAATATGTTAACTACAAACACATAAGACATTAATTGGTTAACATGTTATGTGTTTGCAGTTAACATATTATGTACTTGTAGTTAACAGTTTATGTGTATGTAATTAGCCTACGATGTGTTTTCAATTTGTTTATAAATACATAAATGGTTGACTGCAAGTATAGAATGTGTCAACTTCAATAATAATAATAATAATAATAATAATAATAATAATAATAATAATAATAATAATAATAATAATAATAATAATAATAATAATAATAATAATAATAATAATAATAATAAGGGAAAAGGTACAAATAAGTCATTGAACTATTTACTTTCAAAAAAAAAAAAAAAGTCATTGAACTATTTGGGGGATAGCAATTAAGTCACCGAACACGAATAAGCTCCAAATTGATCCATTAACCTGCAAAAAAGAGCAATTAACATTTTTACTAGGTTACCAACAAGTTTTGTGATGATTAGGATGCCATGTGTATTTATTATTTTTCATCATCATCACCACCATCATCACCACCACCACCACCATCATCATCATCATCATTTGACCTAAAAAAAAAAAACTAAGCCTGATTTTAGACAATAGATTACAGTATTTTTCAAATATGAAATTTATTTTCTTCAATTCTTATTCATTCAAGTTTTTTTTTTTGTTTTGTTTTGTTGTTTTTTTTAATTGTTTTTTTTTTTTTTTTTTTTTTTTGGTTTTTTTTTTTTTTTTTTTTTTTTTTTTTTGGAACTGGCATGAAAATTATTGATTGAAAGTAGGGAAGTTGATCTGATAGACGAATCAATTTCCAACTCATGTTCGTTTACAGAAACAGTACACTGCATAAGGATAGGGCTGCTTTGTGTGCAGAGCCATGCATAAGACAAACCCATAATACTTAGTTTTTTTTTTTTTTTTTTTTTTTTTTTTTTTTTAATAATAGTTTAACAACTCAGTTACCTCTGGTATTATTTCATCATAATGCTTATTATTATTATTATTATTTTTTTTTTTGGGTCAAATGCTTAGGACAATAATAATAATAATAATAATAATAATAATAATAATAATAATAATAATAATAATAATAATAATAATAATAATAATAATAATAATAATAATCTATACTATATATAAAAACAAAATCCTGAAATTTTAACTTCCCGCCCAATTCCTAAAAAATCTCTCTTCCTAATAAAATATATTGATTTCTACTTTCCCATTCGTACAATAATTCTGCGTTAAAATTCTATTCTAATATTATAAAATAGTGTAATACAATCTATACTATCTATACTATATATAAAAACAAAATCCTGAAATTTTAACTTCCCGCCAAATTCCTAAAAAATCTCTCTTCCTAATAAAATATATAGATTTCTACTTTCCCATTCGTACAATAATTCTGCGTTAAAAATCTATTCTAATATTATAAAATAGTGTAATACAATCTATACTATATATAAAAACAAAATCCTGAAATTTTAACTTCCCGGCTTCCCGCCCAATTCCTAAAAAATCTCTCTTCCTAATAAAATATATTGATTTCTACTTTCCCATTCGTACAATAATTCTGCGTTAAAATTCTATTCTAATATTATAAAATAGTGTAATACAATCTATACTATATATAAAAACAAAATCCTGAAATTTTAACTTCCCGCCCAATTCCTAAAAAATCTTTCTTTCTAATAAAATATGTTGATTTCTACTTTCCCATTCGTACAATAATTCTGCGTTAAAATTGTATTCTAATATTTTAAAATAGTGTAATACAATCTCCACTATATATAAAAACAAAATCCTGAAATTTTAACTTCCCGCCCAATTCCTAAAAAATCTCTCTTCCTAATAAAATATATTGATTTCTACTTTCCCATTCGTACAATAATTCTGCGTTAAAAATCTATTCTAATATTATAAAATAGTGTAATACAATCTATACTATATATAAAAACAAAATCCTGAAATTTTAACTTCCAGCCCAATTCCTAAAAAATCTCTCTTCCTAATAAAATATATTGATTTCTACTTTCCCTATCATACAATAATTCTGCGTTAAAATTGTATTCTAATATTATAAAATAGTGTAATACAATCTATACTATATATAAAAACAAAATCCTGAAATTTTAACTTCCCGCCCAATTCCTAAAAAATCTCTCTTCCTAATAAAATATATTAATTTCTACTTTCCCATTCGTACAATAATTCTGCGTTAAAATTGTATTCTAATATTATAAAATAGTGTAATACAATCTATACTATATATAAAAACAAAATCCTGAAATTTTAACTTCCCGCCCAATTCCTAAAAAATCTCTCTTCATAATAAAATATATTGATTTCTACTTTCCCATTCGTACAATAATTCTGCGTTAAAATTCTATTCTAATATTATAAATAGTGTAATACAATCTATACTATATACAAAATCCTGAAATTTTAATTTCCCACCCAATTCCTAAAAAATCTCTCTTCCTAATAAAATATATTGACTTTTACAATAATTATGGGTTAAAATTTTATTGTAATATTATAAAATTGTGTAATACTATTCCTATTCTAATCTATATCTATTTTATATATCAGTGTTGCAAAAATCGTGTCGCTGGCCGCGGCGAGGATGGCCGGAATCGCCCTCAGCAGCGGCCGCCTCGCCGGCTGAACCGGCCTTTAATTTTTATTTTTTTTTTAAGTTGTAAAGTGTCAAAAGTTCGGCAAGGCATAAATTTTGACTCTGTTGTCCGTTTTGGAAAAATATTTTTTTGAAATCGCGTATTTTTTCGAGATCTATCCACCGCAAACTGACGTAGGCGGTTTGGCCCACCAATTTCTAAAAAAAAATACTTTATTAAAGAGTTTCTAAGAAAAAACTATGAGAACCTTATGTTTTATTAATGAATTTTTAAAATTTTTAATTAAACAATTGTCCCGTGCATTATTTAATAATCTTTCTTTATAATTGGTCAAATTCTTTAATTATGGTAAATTTGGGAATAATTAATGATGGTAATAGAAATCCTAGAAGAATATAGAATTGAACAATATTTAATTATTGTTATATTATTATTGTGACTCATGGAATACAAGAGTTAATGCCATTTTTGGTCCTACTTATTGGGGCATTGACACTTTTCATCCACCATAATAAAAATTGTCACTTAGAAGCCACTGTTATTGATCGTTGGACAGTTTTGATCTTCCGTCAATGACGCCGTTTGTTGACCGTGAATTAGAAGGGGTTTTCTGTCTTTTTATGTTCTAATCCTTGTATTTCTCCATCCACTGGTAACTGCTACATCCATTTATTCAAACTGAGGTTATCCGCTTCAGTCCTTTCTAACATTAAGAAACCATCTTCACCCAACTAACAATCACGAATTTTACATTTGACATCAATCTCAAGATAATGGAAACAAGTGCAGTTGGAATAGAAAGGGCGTTAGTCCATGCCTGTGGAAATTTTTTCGAGCATACAACATAACTAGCAAAGTCAGGAATATCACCCAACCCCTCCCTTAACCTTTCTGCATCAACTATAATAGGTATGCCCCTACTCTTTGCCTCCTGCACTACAATCAACGCAGTCTCATGCATCCTTCCATCTAAGTAGACAATATTTACTCCAAGCGCTGAAGACAATTTTGATTTGGGTATGTAGACCCTCAAATATCATGGGTGGATATCCTGGAGTGAAATGCACGTCCGAGTTGTTATTTTTTGGTTGTCAACAATGACATATGTGAATGGTGAGTTTCCTCCTTTGGACACCACCATAAAAGATGTATCAACACCATCCCTTTCAAGCTCATCATGTATTCTTTCGCCATGCGAGTCATCACCAACCTTAGATATGATCCTTGGATTAAGACCAAGACGAATTTTATCATCCGGGTTTTATCAAAGCATTGCCAGTGTTACCACCTCCTTGAACCTCAAAGCTGGTGCTCCAAAATTTATCATCCGGGTTGGGGAATGAAGCTACAGCAGCCAGGAAGTCAACACCGGCCATTCCAACACCTCAGACAATGCGATTTTTGGGGAACGGCGGATTCCACATTTTCAGCTTGAAACTTCAATGAATTTCAGGTAGAATAACAGAGTTTTTGAGGTTGTGCACCAAGTAGTTGTGGTCAGAGAGAGAGAGACAGAGATGGGAAGGATATTTGTGGTCAATATGGAAGGGAGGACTTACAGGTGCAAATTCTACATCACGCCATCTACAACTACAACTGCTATTTACCATAGGAGGGTTCGCCGACCTGCTGCCCTCTCTGCTTCGCCGGAACCAAAAACCACCGGGGAAGGCCCCAACCTCGCCGGATCTGTTGCTGCACCGCCAGATCTGCCTTACTTGTCCGTCGCCGGAAGGAGTTACTGCCTCGTATGCTCGCCGCCGTACCCATAACTCGCCGGAGAAGAACCTCACTGCTACTCACTACCGGCGGTTACTACTTAGTCGCCAAGTCTCGCCATCTCGCCTCACAGGAGTCACAGCAGCGCTGGTCTAAACAAGATTAGAAGAATAAGACATAAAAAGATAGAAAAGCCCTTCTAATTCACGGTCAACAAACGGCTTCATTGACGGAGGATCAAAACTGTCCAACGACCAATAACAGTGTCTACTAAGATACAATTTTTATTATGGAGGATGAAAAGTGTCAATGCCTCAATAAGTCTAGGACCAACAATGGCATTAACTCCGGAATACAATACAAGAATATTTAATTATGGTTATATTATTATTGTGCCTCACGACCATTATATACTAACAGTACTTGAAAAGAAACTAATAATAATAATAATAATAATAATAATAATAATAATAATAATAATAATAAGAATGATAATAATGATAATAATGATAATAATGATAATTATTATGATAATGATAATAATGATAATAATGATGATAATGATTATAATGATGATAATGATGATAATGATGATGATAATGATAATGATAATGATAATGATAATGATAATGATAATGATAATAATAATAATAATAATAATAATAATAATAATAATAATAATAATAATAATAAGAAGAAGAAGAAGAGTGAATTCCATTTTTGGTCCTACTGTTATATGGGCGTTTCCAATTTTAGTCCACCTTAATTTTTTTTGCCACTTTATAACCACTATTATTGAATGTGTTCCACTTTTAGTCCCACCGTTAGTATTTTCATCAAGAGGTCGTGTAATCTAGGGGTATTTTGACCTTTCTTCTCATCCAAGACTATGTTTGACTAAAGAAATGAGAACATTAAACCTAAAACCTAAGAAACCTCGACGGCCCATGTTGGAACGAACGAAACGATGTAGCTTTGGCTTCCCATTCTCGTTGTTCGAAGAGCCATCTTCGAATATCGGAGGAGGAGGACGAAGCACCTGGATTAAAAGAGAAGAGACAAACTTAAAAAGACCAAAATACCCTTTGATTATACGGCCTCTTGACGGAAATATTAACGGTGGACTAAAAGTGAAACACATTCAATAACAGTGGTTGTAAAGTGGCAAAAAAAATTAAAGTGGACTGAAATTGGAAACGCCCCTATAACAGTAGGACCAAAAATGAAATTCACTCTAATAATAATAATAATAATAATATAATAATATAAGTGGTAATAATAATATCTAAAAGTAATTAAGTGTTAATAATAATAATAGTAAGAATATTAACATAAGAGTTATAACATAGAATAAATTGTAATAATTAATCACTATAGTCTAGGATTAAATTTGAAATTGTCAGGAAAGATAAACGACCTCTGGTGAAATTAACTCTTAAATAATTATATATCGATTTAAATATTCTTAATATATTACAACAATTCAATTCCGTGCATCGCACGGGTGAAAATACTAGTAATAATAACAATAATAATAATAATAAAATAAATAAATAAAAAATAAACATGGCATCCTAATCATCACAAACTTGTCTTAATTACACTTTTTTTTGCCAGGTTCGATCAATTTGGAGCTTATTCAAATTCCATAGCTTAATTGCTATCCCCAAATAGTTCAATGAACTATTTGTACATTTTCCCTAATAATAATAATTCCACTCATAGAAGGTAAAGACATCTTTTTTAAAGCAACAAATGGATTATAGGATGAAATGAAGCATTATATTACAATAAAGTCTTGAATCACGGTTGGAAATTATGGAATTTTCGACCACCTGAAAGTGATCTTAAATTAAGTCGAAAGCCTTGTTCCGACCACTTTTGATATCCGGAAAAACCTTTGTTGCTATTTCCAACCACTTTTTACTTTCGACTTGATTTAAGATCACTTTCAGGTGGTCGGAAATTCCATAATTTCCAGCAGTGAATTTGTCTCTTATCAACCAATTATAAGTGGCAAGTCAAAATGGGAGCTAGGGAATGCCACACAGTGTTAAGAGTTCCATATTGAGAACATAAGATAATATATGAATTCATGAATTAGATTAGCTAATTGATTGGATTTAATATTTTTTTTTTGTGTAGTTTAATTTGACCTATACATTATAACAGGCATTGGCATAATCTTAAATTATAACACTAATGAAAAATGCCCCGTCATACGTAGATGACACATTGAAGAAGCACAAATGAAGTCATCGGCAGACATGCCAGTGCCACTTTAATAATAATAGATGTCAAAATAACATTTGGGGAGTGTCACACTTATTGAAAATCCCAGGCCCATACGTAGATGATATCAAAGCTGCAAGCAGTGGGAATTGAAGAAGCACAAATGAAGTGAATGGGAAACATGCTAGTGCGACCACTATAATAAGAACCCACCATTTGTTATGGCCAAATACTAGATAAACTGTGGCGGAAAAGGCAATAATCATAAATATTATGGAGATAAACAAAGAGAAGTATAATATACACTTCAAAAAGCATGGTCATTATCTTCAACTTCAGAATGTCAAACAATAATATGTAAATTAAACTTAAAAGCTCACGAGAAAGCTCATAACTGGGAAAATGTAATTTGGCTGAAACTTACATAGAACCACAAATTAAAATGATCAAAGCATTACAATGTCTAGAGTTTGGCTATCATCAACCAATAAATTATGAGTGGCATGCGAGTCAATATGGGAGCTGGGGAAAGCCACGCTGATAGAAAATGCCCCGTCCATACGTAGATGACACCAAAGCTACAAGCAAAGGGAATTGAAGATGCACAAATGAAGTGACCGGCAAACATGCAAATACAGCCACTGTAATAAGAACTCCCCTTCTGTTATGCCCAAATACGAGATACACTGTGGCGGAGAAGGCAATCATCATAAATATTATGGACAAAAACAAGGTGAAGAGGCCTATGATTATTCTGTTGGGAAGAGTAAATAGGAAGTCTTCTTCTGCATATCGCGAAGTTAGAATGGACAAGAAGACGAGCAAGGAAGTAGCTGATGTGAAGAGAGATGCAGCATTTGAGATGGCAAATACTGTGAAAGCATTGTGGTCGGAGAAGATTGGGAGGCCATTTTCACCACTGTTGCCACCAGGAACTGTAATGGCTGCTGCAAAGACAACAGTAACAATGAGGGCTGCTGAAATTGTGCATGAATTCGCTGTGTCTTTAATCCATTTCTCCCCTGCCTCTTTTAACTCCCTATGCTCCTCCGTAAAGACCATACTCGGTGTTTTGCCATATTTATTCTTATATGACCAGAAATATGATGGTGTGATTTTTTTCACTTCCTGTAGTGTGGCTGTGAAGATTAAAAAAAATGAAACGATGGGGGAAAACATATAAGAGATTGTGACATGCCATACCTTAAACCATTGCAGCTCTCGTTGCATTTGAAGAGCTGCACCAGAAACAAGATTTAGTTTGTGCGGAGGTGCCAATTTCCCAGCCAAATGCAAAACACTATTACAAATTATGTCTTCATACTGCGGTAAATTAGTCCTAAGCACATTGGTTCCACAAACAAGGTTAAAAACATTTTCGCTACGGTTCATTACTGCAACGTGAAGTATATTCTGCTTCTTGGAGTCCCAGAAATAAATCGACATAGGATATGCTTCCGCAATGTTTAGGATGACTTGCCAAATGTCTAAAATCGTTGCATCAAAGATTGTTTGTTTTGTCAGTGACATCACTTGTGTATCATTTATGGTTTTGAGTTGATCGCACAACCATTTAAGAAGCTTCACAGATTGGTGGTGCAGCACCATTTTGTTTACTATGCTCTCCCTTACCAGACCTGATAGATAGATAGATAGATAGATAGATAGATAGATAGATAGATAGATAGATATATTGAAATAAACAAAATCTATTATTTTTACGATTATATATCTTCCAATTATATATTTTGATCTGATATGGTCATGTTAGGTAGTTATGTATACACACACATCCATCCATACATACATACATTGTAGTAGTGAGGTGATGAGGTAGAAAATTGGTGTAGATGTGGTTGACTCGGCCTTAGAAACATCTGCATGCAATAATAATTTTTACTATTAACTTAAAGATCGAAATGAGTAGTAATTAATTGGCTAGCAAACACAAGATTGAAGAATAAGTGTATATATAAATTAAAGAGAAAAAGGTCAAATAAGCCCTCAAACTATTGCTCAAAAGTCAAATTGACCCTCTAACTTTTTGAAGAAGCAATTACACCCATGAACAATGTATTTTGATGCAAAGAAGCTCAAATACAAATAAATGACCTGCTATCATAGGTCATTGCAGATTCAGCAACTTTCCGGCATACTTTCATTCAAAAAAGTGATTGGTGAACGGTCGCTGGTCACAAAGAAGGCAACCCAGATCTGGGTTGTCTTCTCCGGGAGGTGTTACCTTCTCCATGACCGGCGACCGTTCGCTGGTCACCGGTCACTTTTTTGCCCGACAATATGCTGGAAAGTGGTCGGATCTGAAATGACCTATGATAACAGGTCATTTACCTGGCCAAATTATATCGTGCACCGCAGTGCATAATTGATTATGTACCGCGCATACTCTGTTATTTAGTTTCATTTTGTATACACTGCAGTTTCAGTTCAACACAACTACAGTTTCATTTCGATATAACTACAGTTTAATTCGATATTTATAAACTCAAATATGTGAAAATATTAGTTTATTTTATTTTATATGCACTATAGTTTCATTAAAACACAACTACATGATCATTTCGATATAATTACAGCTTCATTGTACAATATACACTCAAATATGTGAAATGTTATTAAGTTTCATTTTATATACACTGCAGTTTCATTTCACCACAACTACAGTATCATTTTGATAAAAATAATACGTGAGGCAGTGTCGGTTTAGATACACTGTGGTGTCAGTCCGTTTTGACGCGCGGTGCATAATCGATTATGCACCGCGGTGCACGATATAACGACTCATTTACCTGTATTTTGGCTTCATTGCATCAAAATGCATTGTTCATAGGTGTAATTGCTTCTTTAAAAGGTTAGAGGGCCTAATTGACTTTTGAGCAATAGTTTGAGGGCTTATTTAATCTTTTTCCCTAAATTAAATAAAGATAGCCGATACAAATGAAAAGTTACTCACAATGGTATATGAGACTTTGCCAAAAATTTAGACTGTGTTTGTTAATAATAGAACGGTGAATACGGACTAGGGCATCCAGAGCTGACATATTGTTATCTATCGCTTTATAACAGGCCAAATAAGGGTACTTTTCAACCAACTGCAGAGCCAAATCTGTATATATATACATATAAATTTCATAACACAAAACACTAGTATAATTAAGGATTGACTACTTACCATAGAATTTTTGTCCGATTAAGTAAACAACAATAGAGACACCAGTTGGGCCTGCGTATGGATTAGGCAGGGGGTATGCATCATCCCTAGTCACACCAAAGAAATACAGAAAGACGTCCTTGCTTCCGCGAGAACTCGTAACCGCATAATGGATGGGGAAGAAGCCTTTGTTGTCGTAAAGATAGAGGAGATTAGAATTCCTGCGAACAAGGATTCGAGCCACCTCAATGTTTCCTTGCCGGGCAGCGATGTGAAGTGGGGTAAGCCCATGGACGTCTCTGGGGCCAAGTTCATGGTCCCATAATAACGCTACAAGCTTTTCCATAAAGAAGGCATTACCTGCTTTAGCAGCAACATGCAATGCAGTCTCTAAGTACTGGTTAAGTGGAGTTCGAATTGCTAGAGGGTATTGGTTGAAGAATCTTAGAGCTTCCTCCCAATCTTTTGCCAACATAGATCTGTATAGTGGCCGGTAGCTGCTGAAATCTACTACAACGTAACATCATATCATGTATGGGGAAGCTAGCTAGCTAGCTAGAATTAGTGAATCAAATTTAAACCACGTACTCTACCTGGATTTTGATGAGGAAGTGCTTGGGAAGAAGATGCCATTTAGTATCTGCAAATTTATTCTATCTCATCATCTGATCTTAACTCAAATGGAAATTGATGGCCTACCACGCTATGTTTTATATATAGTTCGTTGTTCAGAATAATATAATGGTCGGATTTATATATAGCAGGTCGGCTGTCAGCTTGCTACAATAACTTTCCTACTATTATATGGTATGAAGGGTGATGAAGACGACAAAATTTTATTAATAAAACAAACATCCAAATCCCAAACATATATGAGGGCCCATTCTTCTTAATGATTGATATAAGACTATATTACAGATAATAATTCTTTATAAACAATTACTTTCGAATTCATTACATCGTACCATGCATTTATTTATTTTCTCAAATATGATCAGTTCAACAACCCTCGAAAAATTATACCATGGATAATGGTATACCTTGCATTGTGAACCCTGGTCCGATTCAAAAATAACCTTGAGATTTTATTTCCATAAACTATTCTGTGGACGCAAGTTCACCTTGCAAGATGGACACGGGTCCAAATGTTCATTATTTACATTTTAAATGTTCACAATTTATCTTTTAAAAATTAACAATTTGTATACTACGAACACACAATGTTAACATATATGTAATTGATTTTCTTGTTTTGTATTCACAAGTTCCTTTCAAATACTATAGTCACACAATATTAACATATTACAATTTGATGACCTATATTGTATTCACAAATTCATTTCTATAGATGTTATGTGCTTTGACTTAGAAACATAATTTATATTCTAGAAGTTCACAATTCTAATACTAAAAATACACAATTTGTACTTGCAGTTGACATATTTTGTACATGCAGTTAAGTGTTTTTGAACATGTAAACAAATTGAAGATGCATCACATGAAAATTACAAACACATAACATGATAACTACGCACATAAATTGTTAACTGCATATACAAAATATATTAATTGCAGACACAACATGCTAACCAACATCTTATGTGTCTGCAATTAACATATTCTGTACATGCAGTTAATAATTTGTGTCTGCAGTTATCATGTTATATGTTTGTAATTACCATGTTATGCTTTCAATTTGTTTACAGATACAAAAATTATTAACTACAAGTGCAAAAATATGTTAACTGTATATACTTAATTTTTGGACCAGAATTCACAATGCAATATGAACCCTAGTCCATGGTATAACAATTGACAACCATCTTGCTAACTAACCACTTTATTATTAGAGGACAACCAAATTAGTCAAACTTGGTAAAAAAAAAAATTAAGTTGAGTTACTGTTGGTTCCAGTAAGGTCGAAAAAGAGTCTAGAGGGGGGGGGGGGGGGGGGGGGGGAGGGGGGGAATAGACTCTAATCGATTTATCAAATTAACTCGTTTCGGGGTTATGCACAACAAAAATTGTATTTACGTTTTAAGATGAACTTTGCACGATTTCGTTATGAAGGTTTAAGGTATGGTCAATATGCATGCAATGCCAGATAGATAGTTATACG
>NW_017616745.1:1215779-1293993 GCF_001879475.1 Ipomoea nil
GTGGTAGGTGTTAGTGGGGGTAGTGGTTAGCTATAGCTTGCTATTTCTTTTACTATAAATATAATGTGTTATAAAACATTTTAATATCATCATCAAAAGTAATTAAAATGGCTAAAGGTGTGTTTGATTGATGAGTTTTGCTCACATGAATGGGTGTGAAATTGATTGTTATTGTTTAATTGATATGTTTTTAGAACACTACTATGAATTTTGAATACCTTATTAATTAAAAAACTCATACCCAAATAAAATAAGGGTTTCATTCCCTTATTCTTTCTCAAGCACTACTATTAGTAACCATTCTCATTCCACCTTACTACCAAACATGCTAAATAATACTTTCACCAAAACCCATTACCATTACCAAGTATTTGATACACATTCCGATTCCAATTCCCATGTACGAACCAAACACACTCTTAAATAAATCTTGCCTGAAGATTCTGATCTCTAACAACTTCCTTCCGAATGAAACTCCAACGGCTTCTTGTCTCACACATAATTAATTTGACACTACAGTTAATGTAGTCCAAAATACTAAAATGAATATTAACCTAAACTTAACATAATTTAACAAATAAATTGCCAATAAATATGCTACAATTAGATTATATTTTTCATTCACAATCTCTCCTTTGTCAATTATTTGTCAAAATTATACACATACACTCTTAAGGCACAAAAAAACAATCAACATATAATATTCTTATTGATAGTGCTTTAAGACGTGTTGTGTAAACAAGCAAAGCTGCAAAAACAACACAAAGTTAATGGATAACGGCTCTGTTTGGCAGAGCTTATTTAAGAGCTTATAGCTTATTTTAAGCTACTAATAAGCTATAAGCTCTGTTTGGTAATGTTCCTAAAATGAGCTCCTAGCTTAAAATAAGAGCTTATTTTGAAACGCTATTTTAGGTAGCATTTCAAAATAAGCTCCTAGCTTCTTAACTTTTTTTCCATCTTTATCCTTCCCAATTAAAATCCTTTTCTCTTCTCCTTTAATTTATCCGCAACTTTCACTGCAAATATTATTATTATTATTATTATTATTATTATTATTATTATTATTATTATTATTATTATTATTATTATTATTATTGTTAGGAACATTGTATTAGGATTTTGATGATACCAATGTAATGTAGAAAAGTAGACCCCTAACCATTAGCTGTTTTTGTTTCGCTGCTTTCGTCTTAGACGAAAGTTGCCATAACTCCCTTGTAATTCGTGTTAAGCTAGACAAACACACGAAAATGAGTTATGACTAGATGATAGGGTCTCCAAGGCGAAAGAAGACACGAGACATGAAGAACAACAACAAGAGTAAAGCAGGAGTTGTCAACAAACACGAAAGGACAGTGTTTGTAAAAATGATCTTTGTTAAACATTACTTCTTTTCATCAACGAGGAGAATGTTTCACCTGTCTGATTTGACAACATCCTAGGACAATAAGGACTTCATCTTATGGGACTCACTTTTCAAGAAGCATTAAATGAAGATGTACTATCTCTTGGAGCTAAAGGACAAAACCCTAATGCTTTCCATACCTTCAACGGCTACATGGTACAACTTCATTAATGGAGCATTTAATGCATGAAGCTCCCCGATCCTTGTCCAATGGTTAAAAGGTTCGAAAATTTCATCTCCCTCCAACGGATGAATTTTTATCACCTATATAAACTCACCTTCATCAACTAAGGAGGTGCTGGTTCATTATCACTCGACTTACTCACGTACAAAAGCTCTTGAAACATCTACAATTTACAAAAAGCTTTTGTGAACCAGTTTCTGAGGTGTTAAGTTATTTGAAGAATCACTTGTCTTATACCTCAAGGAAGTCTTGACATCCGTTTGTAGCTATTATATCTCAGAGTCAAGATCTCTTCGTTGGAGAATTCAAGAAATCTTTTTCTACCAACCTCAACTTAGGAGAGGAAGTTGATAGAGGCGGAGTAAACTCAAGGAGTTGAAAAACCTACGAAGGCTGTCCGGCTTAGTGATCAAGGAAGTCTTTGTGTAATTGTACTAAGAGTGATAGTGCAATCCTTCCAACAATTGTGGAAGAAGAGTGGAGTAGGCAACATTGGCCGAACCACTATAAAATCTCGTGTCCTCTCTATCTCTTTACTTACGTTCTTTCATTTTGCTTTCATATCACCTCTTCATTATCCTTACCGAAAGTTTGTCTAAGTACGCAAACTCGTGCAAGTATTTAAAACGAATCTATCTTATCCGCTGCGCCAAGACACCGAAAGGTGACGTTTAGGGCCTCTAACGAAAAGAGTCTATTCACCCCCCCTCTAGACTCTCATCTCACTCTATCGGGACCAACAATTATTATTATTATTATTATTATTATTATTATTATTATTATTATTATTATTATTATTATTATTATTATTATTATTATTATTATTATTATTATTATTATTATTATTATTATTATTATTATGAGATTTGCAACAATGTTGCTACTTCATTATGAGATACTAGATCATGATTATGCTAATAGTTTTATTTCAAAACGTTAATTTTTTTTAAAGACAAAATGTTAAATTTTAATATGTAAACAAACTAATTTAAATTTTATGAAGATGTCCTTTTTAGTCTTTTTACATTTATCAGCTTGTCAAAAAGTTAATTTTACCAAACACTTCCAATCATAACAGCTAGGTTAACAGCTCTTCAGTTTTCAGCTCCGAGCTTATAGCTTTTCAGCTTTCAGCTCCTAGCTTATAGCTTTTCAGTTAGGTTTGCCAAAGAGAGCCAACATATTTTATAAGATATTATCCCATGAAAACCATCATCCATCAATCATGAATAACCAACCAATAACTAATTATTTCATCATCCAATATGCTTGCCGCCAAGCAATGTATCTAACTAGTAAAGTTTCAAATACTAGAATTTGTTCACCAAACTAACAAACCAAAAATAGAGTTTTACCGTATGAGCTTTGGTTGCTCTCCCTCAAGAAATTAACTCCCCCTTTTTTACCATAATTGACAAAAGGAAATCAATGTGATCATCTAGAAACTGGAACAGAAGTCTAGAGTTTGCCTATCATCAACCAATTTAGGGGGTAAAAAGAAGACAATAATAAAATGGTGTCATATAGAATACATCACCAAATGAAAGTTCTCATCATTGCCAAAGTCTTGTGATGAGCATAAATAAAGATTGTTAAAGCCTTTGCTTGATCAAGAACTTTCTTGTACCTTGGGAGACTTCCAATGCTTTGAAGCATTAGATTTATCGTGTGAGTGGCACAAGAAGTCCAAAAGATGATTGGTCTCTTCTCCTTCAACAACTTTGAAGCTCCCATGTTGTTTGAGGCATTATCCGTGACAACTTGAACAACATTTTCAGTTCCAACTTGTTGAATGCCATGCTCAACAAACTCATAAATATATTCACTTGTGTGTGAATCAAGTGAACATTCTTTAGAAGAAAGGAAAATGGTGCCCAAATTTGAATTCACACACAAATTTATTACACTTCTTCTCTTTCTATCGGTCCATCAGTCCAGGCATCCGTCATGATTGAGCACTCATTTAACTTCCACTCCTCTTCATGTATCTTCAAAGACTCACGAACTTTATCAACTTCTTTTCACATAAATGTTTCACTCATCTGATATCTATTTGGTGATTCAAGTCCGGGGCCAAATTGTCCAGGCTAACGGCTTCTAACATCATCTTGAAACTATCCCTTTCAAATGCATGAAAATGAATAGCAGCCTCATATATATGCCCATTTACATATATATATTCTTTCACCCGATTTGTCCTTTCCTTCCATAGTGCACCATCAGTACGTTATTGTTGCATTGACTTTCCTAAATTCATAGAATGTTCGGGATTGATGCCACTTGCAAGCTAATTTTCATGCTTGATCAATGTGTGATTCAGGGGACTCATGGAACAATGGCCGGTTTAGCTAGACAAGAGAAGGGATTATACATGTTGATGCAACCACCGAATCTACCTGTTAAAAGCTTTGTTTTATAGTGTACTAGTAGTGAGGTTTGGCACCAAAGATTGGGACACTTCCCAATCAATAAATTCCACCTCCTAAATAACATTCATGTTTCTAGTACTAAGAATATGCCATGTGAGGTTTGTCACTTAGCCAAACAAAATATATATGTAAATTAAACTTAAAATTACATTTAGTGGAAAATGTAATTTGGCTGAAACTTTTGCCTAGAACCACAAATTAAAATGAACAAAGCATTACAAAGTCTAGAGTACGGTGCCTCTCATCAACCAAATAACTATCAGTGGCATTCAAGTCAATAAAGGAGCTGGGGAATGCCACGCTGATCGAAAATGCCACGTCCATACGTAGATGACACCAAAGCTACAAACAGCGGGAATTGAAGAAGCACAAATGAAGTGACCGGCAAACATGCAAATAAGGCCACTATAATAAGAACTCCCCTTCTGTTTTGTCCAAATACGAGATACACCGTGGCGGAGAAGGCAATCATCATAAATATTATGGACAAAATCAAGGTGAAGAGGCCTATGATTAATCTCTTGGGAAGAGCATATAGGAAGTCTTCTTCTGCATAGCGCGAAGTTAGGATGCACAAGAAGACGAGCAAGGAAGTAGCTGATGTGAAGAGAGATGCAGCATTTGAGATGCCAAATATTGTGAAAGCATTATGGTTGGTGAAGATTGGGAGGCCATTTTCACCACTGTTGCCACCAGGAACTGTAATGGCTGCTGCAAAGACTACAGTAACAATGAGGGCTGCTGCAATTGTGCATGAAGTTGCTGTGTCTTTCATCCATTTCTCCCCTGCCTCTTTTAACTCCTTATGCTCCTCAGTAAAGACCATACTCGGTGTTTTTTCATCTTCATTCCGAGATGACAAGTACTTTGATGGTGTGATTTTTTTCACTTCCTGCAGATCAGATGAAATGAATCATATATATATATATATATATATATATATATATGTGTGTGTGTGTGTGTGTGTGTGTGTGTGTGTGTGTTAGTTTAAAAAATAAGTATGTTAATCAGACAACCCCAACCAAATTGTTCTACAAATTGTTGACTTGATAATAAGAAGATCACAAGTATGACTCTCAATGGAATCGCCTAGGCTGGATTACCTCCTTATATTCTCATCACAAGACTAGCATGGGGTTTACCCAGTGTATGCACCTTTGTATAGTATGTGACTGTGAGTTTCATTGTCATCAAAAAAATTAATAAAAATAAAAGTATGTTGGTCAAACAACCCCAACCCCAATCAAGTTGGTTTACAAATTGTTGACTTGATAACCACAAGATCATAAGTTTGACTCTCAATGGAATCGCCTAGGCTGGGTTACCTTCTTAGATTGTGGTGACAAGACTGGCATGAGGTTACCCAGTGTATGCATCTTTGTAGGTTGTGAGTTTCAATGTCATCAAAAAACAAAAATAAAAATAAAAATCAAATATATAAGAGATTGTGACATACCATACCTTAAACCATTGCAGCTCTCGTTGCATTTGAAGAGCTGCACCAGAAACAAGATTTAGTTTGTGTAGAGGTGCCAATTTTGCAGCGAAATGCAAAGTGTTATTCTTATAAAAGTCTCGATTATCCGGTAAATAAGCCATAAGCACACTGGTTCCACAAACAAGGTTAAAAACATTTTCGCTACGGTTCATTACTGCAACGTGAAGTATATTCTGTCCCATGTTGTTTACGAAATAAACCGACATAGGATATGCTTCTGCAATATTTAAAATGAATGGCCAAATGTCTAAACTCGTTGCTTCAAAGAGTGCATGCCTTGTCGTCAGTGAGATCACTTGTGTTTCATCTAGGGTTTTGAGTTGATCGCACAAGCATTTAAGAAGCTTCACAACTTGGTGGTGCAGCGCCATTTTGTTTACTATGTCTCTGTTCTTCCTTGCCAGCCCTGATAGATAGATAGATAGATATACTGAATTAAAATAATAATAAACAAAATCTACTATTTTTATTATTATATATTTTGATCTGATCGATGTGGTCATGTTAGGTAGTTATGTATACACACATCCATATACATACATTGGAGTAGTGAGATGAGGTGGAAAATTGGTGGAGATGTTGTTGACTCAGCCTTAGAAACACCTGCATGTAATAATAATTTTTAAAAGCTAGTAAGTTAAAAATTGAATTGAGCACCCACTAGTGGAAATTATGAAATTTCCGACCACCTGAAAGTGATCTTAAATCAAGTTGATACCAAAAAGTGGTCGGAAATAGCAACAAAGGTTTTTCCGGATACCAAAAGTGGTCGGAACAAGGTTTTTGGCTTGATTTAAGATCACTTTTAGGTGGTCGAAAATTTTATAATTTCCAGTAGTGGCAGTAATTAATTGGAGAACAAGTATATATATAAATAAAGATATATGGACAACAGAAATAATGGATAGTTACTCACAATAGAATATGAAACTTTGCCAAAAGTTTAGAGTGTGTTTGTTAATAATGGAACAGTCACTAAGAACTATGGCATCCAAAGCTGACATATCGCCAGTTAACGAGTTATGACGGCCCAAATCAGGGTAGCTTACAACCAACTGCAGAGCCAAATCTGTATATATAAATTATAATAAGCTAGCTAAGCAAAGAGGGTAATTAAGATGGATAAGATATAGTTATGTACTACTATACGTACCATAGAATTTATATTCGATTAATGCAACAAGCAAAGAGACACCAGTTGGGCCTGCATATGGATTAGGCTGCCCGTATTCATCATCCCTAGTCACACCAAGGAAATACAGAATGGCGTCCTTGCTTTTGCGATGATTCCTAACCGCATAGTGGATGGGGAACAAACCATAGTTGTTGTGAAGATAGAGGAGATTAGAATTCCTGCGAACAAGGATATGAGCCACCTCAATGTTTCCAAGGCGGGCAGCGATGTGAAGTGGGGTAGACCCATAGTCGTCTCTGGGGCTAAGTTCATGGTCCAACAATAATGCTACAAGCTTTTCCATAAACAAGGCATTACCTGCCTTAGCAGCAATATGCAATGCAGTCTCTAAGTAGTTGTTAAGTGGAGATCGAATTGTTGCAGCGTCTTGGTTGAAGAATATTAGAGCTTCCTCCCAATTTGCTGCCAATATAGTTCTGTATAGTGGCAGGTATTTGCTGAAATCTACTACAGCGTAACATCATATCATCATCATATCATGTATATATGGGGAAGCTAGCTAGAATTAATGAATCAAATTTAAACCACTCTACCTGGTTTTGGAGGAAGTGTTTGGGAAGAAGCTGCCATTTAATTTCTGCAAATTTATTCTATCTCATCATCTTAACTCAAATGGAAATTGAAGGCCTGGCACGCTATGTTTTATATATAGTTCGTTGTTCAGAATAATGGTCGGATTTATTTATATATAGCTGGTCGGCTATCAACTAGCTACAACCTTAGCTTCCTACTATTATATGCTATGAAGGGTGATAAAGCCGACAAAATTTTATTAATAAAACAAACAACCAAATTCCAAACGTGAGGGCCCATTCTTCTTAATGATTGATATAAATGGTTGTTAAAACTATATTACAAATAATAATTCTTTATAAACAATTACTTTCGATTTCATTACATCGTACCATGCATTTATTTATTTTCTCAAATCTTATCTGTTCAACAACCCTCGAAAAATTATACGATGGACAATACTCTACTTTACATTATAAATTCTGGTCTGATTCAAAAATAGCTTTGAGATTTTATATCCATAAACAGGGACGGAGCCAGAAATTATGTTGAGGGGGGGGCAAAGAAGTAGGGATGGTCAGTGGCGGATTCAGGAATTTTTTTCAGTGAGGCCAAAAAATTAAAATAAAAGAGAAAATTTGAAAAAAAAAAATGAAACACTTTAAGAAGTATAACAATAAATATTGTTGGATATAGCGAAAAATAAAACATATTAAAACTTTATAAAAATATTTATAACAAAATATGAAACATAATTAATTTGATAAAACAATTCGAATATAAAACACATTAATTATAAATTACACATTCCATTATTAATATTAAAATTGCACCGTGACACTTGAAATATAAAAGCTATGTATTTTACTTGTTAATTAGGTTATGCAGTAGTTACGTTCATTAATTAAACTTGTTTAAGCAAATGTAAATAATGAAAGTTAAAAGCATAAAGAATGTAAAGCATAAAGTAAATTAAAAACACAAAGAAATGTTACGCAGTTCGGAGCTCCTTCTCCTACGTCTGCGGGGCAACCCACGTCTGCCCAATCCACTTTAGATGTTCTCCAAAAGGAGTATTACAAGAGGTAAATACAGATGGCCTCCAGCCTTTACCACTACCACTCTTTCTAACACCTATCCAGGATTGACACACGAATACCCGAACAATCTTCACAAGATGCTTCATCAGTACCACGTACTGATCATGCAGTACAATATAAATATTCTTACGAATTAAATCAGAAATTACATTCAAAATATAAATTGCTTTGTAAAATCAAGAGAACTCTAGCAGTGTATAATTCTCAAAGTTGGGCAAATGCTTCCTTCGAACCGTGTGAATTTATAGCACTTCTTGAACCATTAGTTAGGATCCTTAGCAATAGCTTTTTCCTTAGCCACCACTTGTTCAAATGAATCACCACCACTTATTCTTGTTAGAATAAACCATTGCCTTTCCTTGTTAGAATAAACCACTGCCACACATTTTATTTCTTTGACATCTTCACACGCTGACTTCATACTCCAAGGCACAACATTCATATATTTATATCACATGGTCCAAAAATATAATTAACTTTAACAACTCTAATTTATTAAACACAATAAAACTATTTACTAAATAAAATAGCCAATAACTTAATGTATAAATTATTTTACACTTACAATCTCCCCCTTTGGCATTTTATTTGGTAAAACTCAAGTATCAAATACTTTGGGCAAAATTGAAATTATAATCAATTTATTTTTTATTAAGAGCCCTTAGTATAGGTACTGAACAAGACACAAAGATATAAAACCAAAAATAACAAATTAAGTTCTTTTTGGACCATTTGTGAATAAAGTACCTGATTGGAATTCTTCAAGTCTTGGATCACACACAGAAGCATTGAATTCCTAGCATAGCACATCATATAATAACTTGTTCATGTGAGAGTAGCATAACCCGAAACATCCATTCAACTTGTTTAGATGCACCAAACAAAACTACTACTCCCCCTAACACATATAATTCTATTATTTCCATAATGAAATCCAAAAAACAACCAAACAAATGTAACCACTGCCAAACTACCAAATATTTCATCATAGTCCTTACCAAAAATTCCATACTGATCCAATACGTCCAAAAGATACCATAATAATCCAAAACTCCGTAATACCATAATACTCCATAATACTCTAATACTCCCCCTTACTCCAAAACTCCCCATTTTTGCCAAATAAATGACAAAGGAAGGTGAACATCATAATAGTGGATTAGATTTACCGTGCAGACGGGGTGCCCGAAACTGAGCCGTTATCAGCATCATCAGTAACAGATATCATACACCAAGAAGACAATCCAAGAAGAATCCAATACTCTCAGAAATTGTACCGCAAATAAAGCCTTATAAGCAATCCCATCCAAAATATTCTTCAGAAATAATCTCATCAAGTAGATAATCCGAGAAGAATCCAAATAAGGTGATGATTATAAAATGAGATCCCAGAGATTATGATAAGCCAAATAAAACGATAACCCAACGAGATAATCCAAAACTGATAGAGTCTAGTAAGAAAATCCATATATACCCAAGAAATCCAATATAACCGAAAATACCCAATAAATACACAAATTGAATTTGTTCATACGAGATTAAGAAGAACTCCCCCTCAAAATGTACATCGTGATTGTTTCCTTTGCCAAGAATTTCACATTAGCTTGAAGCTGTAATTGGGACTCCATAATAAGTTATTTGCTTTGTTTGAACCTGCAGAAGATTTAAAAAAAAAAACGAGAGCCCTAGAGCCATGCACACGCAACTTGCAAACAACTTAGCAAAACATATTTAAAAGAAATTCAGGAATTTTCAATTCTCAATTCGAGTCAAACAAATTATCAAATAAAACAGTAAGCACATTCATGTAAAGCAAGCTAAAGATTCAAAATAAATCAAATTCAGACACACAGACATATGAACCAAATTTAGGCACAGATTCAGGCCAGATATCACGGAAAACACACAAATAAACAATTGAAGCACAGATAGCGCAGGAAACACGTAAATAAACACAAATACGGTCATGACCGGACTAAACACATAACACATAACACAGAGCAAGATTACAGATAACACTTTTATGGAGAAGCAGGTAAATCAATAGGTACATTCACGTAAACACATAGCTACGAATATCTACTTGCAGCAAATTTACCATTCAAGCAACCTTATAGATATCCAATTTTTAGCACAAGAAACACCAACAAAAAGGCATAATCAAAGGATCAAAGGCAGCCAAAACAACGTAGATAGGACATTTAGTGAACACACAGAAAAGGATAACTCATTCACACAATAATATCAAGAAAAGGTCATCTTAGGCACATTTTAAGGAGCAAATACTTAAAACATAAATGACATATAGGAGTAGAAAAAAAAATCAGGTAAAAAGATAAGAAAAAAATAAGATTCATAGACTAGGTATTGAAGTAATACCAACTAAAAGAGAAGAGATAGAGGTACCAATATCCTGAGTGTTTTGAAGCATTTAAAGAAGCGAGAATTTTTTTTTTTTCCCGTTAATCTTCATCCTCCATATCAATTTTCCCATCGTGTTTTGTATCAGCTACCTCGGATGACTTGTCAATGATACTCTTAATAACATGCAGGAGGCAATCGGTACCTGAACAGATGAAATAGACACAAAGAACGCAGACACAGATACAGAAGTGGGAGCATATTTAGGTATTGACACAATTTAGGATGTGTGTGGATCTGAAAAAAGAGGTATGTATACATATAGTGACACATTCCTCATGGAAAAAGCAGTACACATATGTTCAAATAAAGTGCAGGAGGTACTGAGCCAGACAAATTTGAAATAAGGACATTGTGTGAGGTATCCAAAATAACGACGGATTAGAGAAGAAAACACTTAAAAAATTTGGATATAGATGTAGGAAAACAAATGCAGTATTAAAGATTAAAAAATAGGCAGAGAAACCCTAGATTTTTATTTTATTTTATTTTATAATTTTAATAAAATTAAGAGAGTGACCTGGGCAGTGTCGGGTAGGAGTGGCGGTGCAACAATAGTAGTCGGTGGCTTCGTAGTCTGCGGCATCTCCGGTGATGGTGGTGACAGATGGTGACTGCAGGCATTGGCGTTGATGACCGGCTGTTACTCTTATTTGGAATCCTTAATCAGCATGTTTGCCAATTATTTTGTCATCCTTGAGATGTTATTGGAATTGATTGAGATACGAAGTCAGTTTTCCTAACCCAAATTTGTTTTGTAAAAGGCCGGATGTTCTTTTGCCTGAACTTCTCAGTTCTTTGATCCTTGTAGAAGTAGTAGCATTCGGGTCTAATATGACCGCGTAACCTGCAATAGTGACAAACAGGACTATATAGTTTATAATGCATCTTATTTGCGCTTACTTTACCATAGGGGCGTTTCATAGTGCTGGATTCAGGGATGTCGTCTGGATCAGGTCCGGATGCTTTGACAAATACAGTCTGATCTTTGGAGTTACTTCCAGTGAAGCCCAAACCAAATTTTGCAGAAGTTTTCCTGCCGGAATCAAGAATCTTATTGAGTGTTGAAGTGGTATCCATCATTTGGATTTGTCGTTTGTAGGTGCTGAGCTCCTGTTTCAAATTCTGAACTTCTTGTTGGAGTTTTGCTTCTCGGTCAGCTGCTTCCTTAAGAAGTACATTTCTGGTTTGTACTTCGTTTTGAAGTCTTTGCTCTCGACCTGCTGCTTCTTTAAGCAAAACATTCCTATCAGCTACTTGATTTTGATATACTTTATTTGCATTTGTTACAATATCTATTTCACTAGCTAGCTTGCAGTTCATTTTTCTTAAAGCTTCCCATTTGGGATACAACTTATTAAATTCAGCTTCAAAAGATAAAGCATTTTGTTCCACATCTTCTGCAGAGACATAGTCACCACCTTCTGAGTCTTCAACAGGTTCTGAACTGTCAGTAAATCGTGCCGTAAATGCAACAAAATTACCCGAAATTTCCTCGACATCTGACCCAGTTGGTTCAACGTCGAGCTCGTCATCGCTCCAGGTAATGGCTGACATAGACTTTTTGCGTCGAAGATAGGTGGCGCACTCAGCTTGTACATGTCCAAATCCCTCGCATTCATAACACTTGATGCATTTGTTGTTGGACCTTTCTTTGGACTGCCCTGGACGTGAGACAGACTGTTTGGCGTTTGGTGCCCCTGTACTAGGTGCAGTCTTGAATGACGTTGCTCTCTTTTGTGAATTTCTGTTGTGTGTGTTTTTGGATACTTGTTTCAAAATTTTGGAAAATTGTTTAGTTAAGAACGCAACTGTATCATCACTAGTTTCATCTGAATCGGATACAACATTACTTTCTTCAGCGGCAAAAGCTATATTTTTTTGTTTTTTCGTTTTTGTGTGATCAGTTAAAAACTCCATTTCATATGTTTTAAGATTTCCCATTAGCTGAGTAACAGATTTATTCTCCCAGCCATCATGCTCTTGGATGGCTGTGATTTTCATTCGAAACCTGGGCGGTAAAGATCTCAGTATCTTTTTGACGAGTTTCTCTTGCGAGAATGGTTCACCAAGGACCATTGCGCGATTTCCCAGTTCCTGTATGCGAGTATGAAAGTCGATGACTGTTTCATCCTCGTTCATGCGCAGTTCTTCGAATTCTGACTGAACCAGTTGCAGCTTCGACTGTTTTACAGAGGTAGTTCCTTCGTATGTTGACTCAAGAGCCTCCCAAGCACCTTTAGCTGAAGGAATACCTGCAACAATTGAAAATTGGCTTTCATGCATAAGAGAATAAATTGTGTCTAAAGCCTTATCATTGTTTCCTGCATTGGTTATCTCTGTTTGAGTCCACTCAGTCTCTGGCTTAGTGACTTCTGTTCCATCAGTGCTAGAACTGGGTTTAGTGGGATGTGTCCAACCTGACACCACAGACCACCATACGGATTCACCTTTAGCTTTTAGATGCGTACGGGTGCGAGCCTTCCAATATGCGTAGTTGTCGCCGGTCAACTGGGGAAGGACTTTAGTTCGCTCCATTCTGTAACACTTAACACCCCGTGAGATCAAACAAATAAGTAATAAACAGATAAATAATAAAAGCCGCTGAAGATATGAATTCAAGAGGCACGGAATCGCCAGATCGATAGACTAATAAATTAAGTCTACAGGCTCTGATACCAATTGAAATTGCACCGTGACACTTGAAATATAAAAGCTATGTATTTTACTTGTTAATTAGGTTATGCAGTAGTTACGTTCATTAATTAAACTTGTTTAAGCAAATGTAAATAATGAAAGTTAAAAGCATAAAGAATGTAAAGCATAAAGTAAATTAAAAACACAAAGAAATGTTACGCAGTTCGGAGCTCCTTCTCCTACGTCTGCGGGGCAACCCACGTCTGCCCAATCCACTATAGATGTTCTCCAAAAGGAGTATTACAAGAGGTAAATACAGATGGCCTCCAGCCTTTACCACTACCACTCTTTCTAACACCTATCCAGGATTGACACACGAATACCCGAACAATCTTCACAAGATGCTTCAGCAGTACCACGTACTGATCATGCAGTACAATATAAATATTCTTACGAATTAAATCAGAAATTACATTCAAAATATAAATTGCTTTGTAAAATCAAGAGAGCTCTAGCAGTGTATAATTCTCAAAGTTGGGCAAATGCTTCCTTCGAACCGTGTGAATTTATAGCACTTCTTGAACCATTAGTTAGGATCCTTAGCAATAGCTTTTTCCTTAGCCACCACTTGTTCAAATGAATCACCACCACTTATTCTTGTTAGAATAAACCATTGCCTTTCCTTGTTAGAATAAACCACTGCCACACATTTTATTTCTTTGACATCTTCACACGCTGACTTCATACTCCAAGGCACAACATTCATATATTTATATCACATGGTCCAAAAATATAATTAACTTTAACAACTCTAATTTATTAAACACAATAAAATTATTTACTAAATAAAATAGCCAATAACTTAATGTATAAATTATTTTACACTTACAAATATAAAGAAAGTTATATATACATCCCATTATTAATATAAAGAAAGTTATATATACATCTCATTATTAATATAAAAAAGAAAGACATCACATTATTAATATAAAATAAAGTTATATATATCATGCCAAAATTTAATTGTGTTGAGCAAAGATGTGAAGAAGATTGAGACAGTGTCAATGCAAGGGATCAAACCCAAACCATTTTGAAACCAAAACACCTTTCCTACCACCTTGTCTACCAAAACTTTTGTTTACAAAATCTGTTTTATAATACTTATACTAATAATGTACTATATATACATATTATATACAAAGCTATATATAGGGTAGGGGTGGGGTGGGGTGAGGGGGGGGCAGGTGCCCCCCTGCCCCCCCTTTGGCTCCGTCCCTGTCCATAAACTATTCCGTGGACCCAGGTTCACCTTGCAAGGTGGACACGGGTCCAAATGTTCATAATTTACGTACTAGATGTTCACAATTTACCTTTTAAAAATTAACAATTTGTATACTACGAACACACAATGTTAACATATATGTAATTGATTACCTTGTTTTTTATTCACAAGTTCCTTTCAAATACTATACTCACACAATATTAACATATTACAATTTGATGACCTATATTGTATTCACAAATTTCCTTCTAGAGATGTTATGTGCTTTGACTTAGAAACACAATTTATATTCTAGAAGTTCACAATTCTAATACTAAAAATACACAATTTATACGCCGGCGTTTAGGACCAGGGTCCGGCCACCTTGCAAAGTGGACCCTGGTCCATGGTATAACAACTCGTTTGTACTTGCAGTTGACATATTTTGTACATGCAGTTAAGTGTTTTCGAACATGTAAACAAATTGAAGATGCATCACATGAAAATTACAAACACATAACATGCTAACTACATACGCACATAAATTGTTAACTGCATGTACAAAATATGTTAATTGCAGACACAACATGCTAACCAACATCTTATGTGTCTGCAATTAACATATTCTGTACATGCAGTTAATAATTTGTGTCCGCAATTATCATTTTATATGTTTGTAATTACCATGTTATGTGCTTTCAATTTGTTTACAGATACAGAAATTATTAACTGTATGTGCAAAATATGTTAACGGTATATACTTAATTTTTGGACCAGAATTCACAATGCAATATGAACCCTAGTCCATGGTATAACAATTGACAACCATCTTGCTAACTACCCACTTTATTATTACAGGACAACCAAATTAGTCAAACTTGGTAAAAAAAAATTAATAATTAAGTTGAGTTACTAAGTTTGAGATTAATTATATGGAATTGTTTTATTGTTTATTGGCATTCTTTTTTGGCTATATTTGGCAAACCTAGCTGAAAGCTTAAAAGGAGCTCAAAGCTGAAAAGCTATAAGCTAGGAGCTGAAAACTAAAGAGTTGTTAAGCTAGCTATTATGCTTGAAAGTGTTTGATAAAATTAGTTTTTTGATAAGCTTGATAAATGTAAAAAGACAATAAAAGTACATCTTCATAAAATTTAAATTAGTTTGTCTACATAATAAAATTTAACATTTTGTCTTCAAAAAAAAATTTAACATTTTGAAATTAAATTATTAACATAATCATGATCTAGATCCCATAATGAAGAAGCAATATTGTTGTGAATCTCCTTCATCTCATAATAATAATAATAATAATAATAATAATAATAATAATAATAATAATAATAATAATAATAATAATAATAATAATAATAATAATAATAATAACAATAACAATAACAACAATAACAATAACAATAACAATAACAATAACAATAACAATAATAATAACAACAACAACAACAACAATAATAATAACAATAACAATAATAATAACAACAACAACAACAACAACAATAATAATAATAATAATAATAATAATAATAATAATAATAATAATAATAATAATAATAATAATAATAATAATAATAATAATAATAATAATAATAATTGCGGTAAAAGTTGCGGAGAAGAGAGAATGATTTTAATTGGGGGAAGGGTAAAAGAAAGTCATTTCTTTAAAATAATTAGGACAGGGATGGAAAAAAAGTTAGGAACCTAGTAGCTTATTTTGAAATGCTACAAGAAGGTAGCGTTCTATAATAAACTCTTATTTAAGCTACGAGCTTATTTGGGAACATTACCAAACAGGGTTTATAGCTTATTAGTAGCCGCTTAAAATAAGTTATAAACTTCTAAATAAGCTCTGCCAAACAGAGCATTTGTCTCCCATTAGAATGGACCTTGCGTCCCGTAAGAAACCCGATTTTATTTTCTTGATGGAAACTATGGTGGAAAGGGCACATGCTGAGCGTATTCGTGTGAAACTTGGCTTTGAGGGTTTGTTTTATGTTGATAACGGAGGTTTGAGTAGAGGGCTAGCTTTATTGTGGCGGAAAAATAACACGGGGAGACTGTTAAGTTACTCGAAGAACTATGTTGATGTGGTAGTTACTATAGCTGGTTTCCCGGACTGGCGCATGACGTGTTACTATGGTTTCCCGCAGCGTGACAGGCGGATGGAGTCGTGGAATTTATTGAGATCCCTATCTGGTAAGTCAGACCTCCCGTGGATTGTTGTGGGGGATTTTAATGACTTGCTCTACCAACATGAGAAAAGAGGAGGAAATTTGCACCTGAATGGCCTTTTACGCGGTTTTGGGGAGGCGCTGGAAGACTGTGGATTAGCCCAAATGACGATGGATGGTTATCAATTTACCTGGGAAAAAAGTAAAGGAACCATCAACTGGATCGAAGAGAGACTAGATAAGGTGCTATGTGGAATTGTTCAAGAGGATACTATGCATACTTTGGTGCTATGTGATTTTGCGAAAGTCATATGGGAACAATCTAGCCTTCCAATTCCCAATATTGTGACGAATGTTTTTCACGTTTGGTTTTCTGATCTCCTAAATATTCTAGACTCTATATGCAACAGCAATCTTATACCATATTTGGAGAGCACGGAATGGAGCAGTGTGGGATGCCGCCTTGCCACGGCCAACGAGATTATTAGTCATGGCCACGGCGACCATGCATGCATGGCGCGTTGCACGGCCACCAGCCACTGCCATGACGCAGCCACAACATCCGGAACCTACTGGGGGGACTACCGCTGCCGCACGACCTCACACCCACCGTGCCACCCATCACAGCGACAACGTTACCCAGGAAATGCCGCGTGGATGCCGCCTATCTTCACGACTTAGGTGTGGCAACGGTAGGGGCGGTACTACTCGATGCAAATGGAGGATATGTGGCAGCATTCAGTGCCCCTCTTCCAAATTGTTTCTCACCACTCATGGCCGAGGCGTTTGCGTGCAAAGAAGCATTATCATGGCTCAAGGACCGGGGCGAAGCAGCAGTACATCTTTACACAGATTGCCTATCATTGCAACGATATCTCGTCTCGTCCCCATCTACAGTTCGTTCATATGTTGGTTATGCTATTGATAGCTGTAAGTCTATTGTAGCTTTGTTTGACTTTTATTCTTTTAATTTTATCCCTAGATCAGACAATTATTTAGCTCATGCTTTAGCATCCGCTGCGTTCCAGCAGCCTACTATTATGTATTGGGATCTATCCCCACCTGACATTATTGCTGCATATTTCTAATGAAAGCACCATGAAAATTTCAAATATATATATAAATTTAAATTGTATAACATAAAAGCCCTATATCTTACTTGCAAATACAGAAATCGGGATGTAATTTAATCAAATCTCAGAATGAGCTGATTCGTCTGCACCATTTTGAGCCGATTGATGTTAAACTGATATTAAACCAAGTTAAAAATTAATGGGTTGTTAATTTCTTTAGTGGGTTAGCGGTATATGTTAATGGGATAATGGTTAGTGGGGTTGTGTTTTTTTTTTTTTTTAGCTATCTTTTACTATAAATATAATGTTTTACAAAACATTTTAATATCATCCTTAGAATCAATATTGTTAAGTCCTTTTTTGTTCTTCTTTTTCTCCTCTCAAATTATATATATATATATATATATATATATATATATATATATATATATTAAAGTTGTCAATCTTTTAACCCCGACATATTTTTCGTAGTAAGCTATGAGAACGAATTTCAATATTGTTTGAGTCTACCAGATGCGGTCGCTATAAGGCGAGATCAATTGGCTGAGAGGAGATTGGATTGCTGCGGGGTTTTATTTGGTTGAAGAATATTTGAGCTTCCTCCCAATGCTGCCACTATAGCTCTGTATAATGGAAGGGTGCTGAAATCTATTGCGGGTAAGTGGGTAACATCATATGATCATATCATATATGGAGAAGCTAGCTAGAATTAATGAATCAAATTAAACCACTCTGCCTGGTTTTTGAGTAAGTGCTTGGGAAGAAGATGCTATTTAATTTCTGCAAATTTATTCTATCTGATGATCTTAACTCAAATGGCAATTGATGACCTGGCACGCTATGTTTTATATATATTTGTTCACAATAATGGCTGGATTTGTATATAGCTGGTCGGCTGTCAGCTAGCTACAACTTTCTTACTATTATATGGTATGAAGGGTGGTGAAGAGGACAAAATTTTATTAATAAAACAAACACCCAATAAATTCCAAACATGAGGGCCCATTCTTCTTAATTAATGATATAAATGGTTGTTAAAACTATATTACAAATAATAATTCTTTTTAAACAATTATTTTCGAATTCATTACATCGTACCATGCATTTATTTATTTTCTCAAATCTTATCTGTTCAACAACTATCTTTGCTAGCTACCCACTTAATTATTACAGGGATAGCCAAATCAGTCAATATTGGTAAAAACAAAATTTTAAGTTGAGTTACCAAGTTTGACCCTATGAAACTATTTTATTATTTATTTGCTTTTTTTTCCTCATGAGTTTGCATTACTATATATACAATTTCTTTTAGAAAAAGTTTGAATTGTATAGCATAAAGGTTCTTTTCTATGCGCAAAGTAGTGGGATGTAATTAATTAAATCTCAGAATGAATTGGCTTGTCTGGACCATTTTGGGCAAATTGATGTTAAAATGATATTATACCAAGTTAAAAGTTAGTGGATTGTTAATTTCTTTTAGTGGGTTAGTGGTATTTGTTAATGGGGGTAATGGTTAGTGGTAGGTGTTAGTGGGGGTAGTGGTTAGCTATAGCTTGTTATTTCTTTTACTATAAATATAATGTGAACATTTTAATATCATCATCAAAAGTAATTAAAATGGCTAAGGGTGTGTTTGGTTGATGAGTTCTGCTCACATGAATGGGTATGAAAGTGATTATTATTGTTTGGTTGATGGGTTTTTAGAACACTAAATGGGTTTCGAATACCTCATCAACTGAAAAATCCATATCCTAATAAAATAAGGGTTTCATTCCATTATTCATTCTCAAGCACTATTATTAGTAACCATTTCCATTCCACTCTACTACCAAAAATGTAAAATACTTTCACCAAAACTCATTACCAATATCAAGTATTTGATACCCATTTCAATTCCGATTCCCATGTTCGAACCAAACACACCCTCTAGTTTTACCGCATGAGCTTTGGTTGCTCTCCCTCAAGAAATTAACTCCCCCTTTTTTACCATAATTGACAAAAGGGAATCAATGTGATCATCTAGAAACGGGAACAGAAGTCTAGAGTTTGCCTATCATCAACCAATTAATTATGAGTAACATGCAAATCAATATGGGAGTTGGGGAAAGCCATGCTGATCGAAAATGCCCCGTCCGTACGTAGATGACACCAAATCTACCAGCAAAGGGAATTGAAGAAGCACAAATGAAGTGACCGGCAAGCATGCAAATCCAGCCACTATAATAAGAACTCCCCTTCTGTTATGCCCAAATACCAGATACACGGTGGCGGAGAAGGCAATCATCATAAATATTATGGACAAAAACAAGGTGAAGAGGCCTATGATTAATCTCTTGGGAAGAGCATATAGGAAGTCTTGTTCTGCATAGCGCGAAGTTAGGATGGACAAGAAGACGAGCAAGGAAGTGGCAGATGTGAAGAGAGATGCAGCATTTGAAATGCCAAATATTGTGAAAGAGTAATAAAGTGGCGTACATACTTTTCATCAACAATAATGAAATTATTGATTTTTTCTTTTTAAATTTTCATTCGTTGTTGAAACAAATTGTTTTGAGAGTTTGTCAATGACAATTGTTAAAATTCCTGTCAATAGATGATGATAATAAATAATTTAAATATATAGTTACAATAGATATTGTTATAATGATATAGTACAAATTAACTTACAAATTTCTTTAGAAGTTTTCATGCATTGATAAAATTCTGATGTGTAAACTTGTTCAATTGGAGCCAGTGTGATGTCAACATTGTCAATTCTTTAGAAAATGGTACTATTGTTTTAGAGTCCAGGTGAAATTGTATTTATGATCAACAACTTTGTAATTAGGTCGCACATGTCTAACAATGATGTAAGAACAATTTTGTCCGATAAAAAAAATGGTATAATATTTATAAAGTAATGTACAATTGTACCATCATAAAAAATACATACAAAAAATATTAATACCATAATGACATAAATCATACCAATAATGCAAAAGTATAATTGAAATATTAAGTGTTGTTCTAAATAATCAAAATAAGATTTAATTAAACGAAAAAAAAAAATCTTAACCTAAATTTGTTTTTTTTTTTTTTTTAAATGCATAAAAATCAAATGATTTTTAAAGTTCCTGATTTATAATATTTGAATGCTATGTATTTAGTCAAACTAATTATTTGACCAAAGTTTATGTTAAATTTTATATTATATATTTTTAATACATTTTAACATATTCGTAGTATATATAAGTTTAACAATTATACCACTCTAATTGAGATGAAGTTCGAACATAAGACATTTCTTATAGAAATTAATCAGTAAGTTAAAAATAATAAATAGTTAACGGAATATTCCGTTACTAAAATTTATACTAACGGAATTTAAGTTATTTAAGGGAAGAAAATAATATAATAGAGGGTAAATAAGGAAAATCATTGAAAGATACTAAAATCAAAATAATATGAACCATTCATTTTAAGAAACAATTATACCAACATTTTTTTGTTCTAGTTAAGGGCCTAACATTATTGGCTCTTATTAGAATTATATACTAGTTTTTCTACGCGCTTTGCGCGAATAGGATAATGCCCAATACTTATTTTTAAATAAGTATTTCAAAGTATATCAATGCAATATTATATAGAAGATGTTCATGCATAGGTAAATAAATGTTGAATTTGTTTATTTAAATCGGTAATTTAAAGTATATAAATGCAAGATAATATATGAGAGATTGATTATATATAACTGTCACAAAAATAAATGTTTGTAACTTTGTAATAACGTTAATCTAAGTACTAAGTTTAAAAGCGATAGTCTAAATAAATACTATTTTTGGTTTAAATTTTTCTAATTCTCTTTTAGGTAGCATTGTTATTGTTTTCATTTTCAGTAAATGTCTTTTTTTTTTCTTTTTTTTTTTTTTTTTGTTATTCGTAGTGTGTTATGTGCAATTGGTTTATTGGTAGTATCATAGAGGGATTCATCATTCAATGAGATTATGGTGTATGAAGTTTTAGATTTGTCTTGTTGTTTATATGACTGAGATCTTAGTTGTGCTATGAACTCTTTATCTTACAAGCACATGTTGATATTTGGTAGTGGTAGTTTTCACCTATGTTTCATGTGTTGTGAGACATCTAATTCTAAATTAATTAAATGCATATATATTATTTTTTGTTATAGCTACTAATTTATTTTTTTAATTTAAGTAATAAGAGCAATAAAGTGGGAAAATTATGATGTGGAACCGTGTCCACCTTGCAAGGTGGACAAAGGTGGACACAGTTCCAAAACTGTTCATAATTATGAATATATAGTTCAAAAATTATGAACATATAGTTCTATAATTATGAACATAGAGTTGTGAACATAATTATGAACATATAGTTCTGTAATTATGAATATAGAGATCAAATAATTGTGAATATGAAGTTAAACAATTATGAATATATAGATTTATAATTATGAACATATAGTTCATTAATTATGAACAGAGTTCTGTAATTGTGAGGATAGAGTTCAATAATTATGAATATATAGCATTATAATTATGAACATATAATTCAGTAATTATGAACATAAAACTGTGTCCACATTGCAAGGTGGACATAGTTCCACCGCATAACGATTGAATAAAGTGGCGTACATACTTTTCATCCACAATAATGAAATCATTGATTTTTTTTTTTAATTTCCATTCGTTGTTGAGACAAATTGTTTTGAGAGTTTGTCAATGACAATTGCTGTCAATAGATGATGATAATAAATAATTCAAAATATAAGGTTACAATAGATATTATTATAATAATAATATAGTAAAAATTAACTAACAAATTTCTTTAGAAGTTTTCATGCGTTGATAAAAGCATAATTGAAATATCAAGTTTTGTTCTCAATAATCAAAAGAAGATTAATTAAACGAAGAAAAAAAAACTGAACTTAAATTTATTATTTTTTTAATGAAAGAAAATCAAATGATTATCAAAGTTCCTGATTTATAATCATTGAATGCTATGTATTTAGTCGGGATAATTATTTGACCAAAGTTTATGTTAAATTTTATATTTTATTTTTTAATACATTTTAACATATTCGTAGTATATGCTTAACAATTATGCTAACTCTAATTGGAATGAGGTTCGAACCTAAGACCTTTCTTATAGAAATTAATGAGTAAGTTAAGAATAATAAATAGTTAACGGAATGGGAGAAGGGGAAGGGAACAGTTGATTGGATTGAGGAGAGACTTGATAAAGTCCTGGCAACAGATGAGTGGCGTAGTATGGTAACAATGGCCAGGGTGGTGAACTTGAGAACCCGAAAATCTGATCATTCGGCTATCTATCTGGGTATCCATGAATCCTTAGGGACGAATGGAACGAGAAGGAGGGGATTCCGTTTTGAGGCAGCGTGGTTATATGAGGAGGGGTGTAGAGGGATAGTCGAGCAGGCATGACAGGAAGGAAGGGGACAGGGTCTGCAGCATTGTATTGAATATTGTGGTAGTCGATTAACACGATGGGGTGGAGATCGGCACCATAAGTATGGTAAGCAGATTATTGATCTTAAGAAGAAGCAGCAACGACTAAGGGGATGCACGGACCCGGCTTCGCTTGCTGAGTTTCAATCCCTGGAACAACTTCTATGCCGTACTGAAGCCCAGGAGGATGCCTACTGGAGGCAGAGGGCCAAGCAACACTGGCTCAAGGAGGCCGATGCCAATACCAAGTTCTTTCACAGGTACGCCTCTCATCGTAAAAAGAAGAATACTATTGCCAGACTAATGAATGATAATGGGGATTGGGTGGAAGGGGAACCCATGAATAATGTTATTTTGGAATATTTCAATCGTATTTTTTGCTCTGAAAATCCGGGATCTGGGGAGAGTTTTTTTTAGGGAATTGTTCCGCGGGTCACTCAGGCACAGAATGAGTTGTTGTTACTGCCTTTTGAATTTGATGAAGTTAAATCGGCCCTGTTTGCAATGTTTCCTGATAAGGCACCGGGCCCGGATGGAATGAACCCGGGGTTCTATCAACATTTTTGGGATGTGGTAGGGGGGGATGTTGCGACTTTTGTCATGGGATGTCTTAACTCACGCAATCTACCACCTAGCTTAAACAGTACAGATATTATTTTGATCCCAAAGAAAAAGACCCCTGAGCTAGTAACTGACTTGCGTCCTATAGCCCTCAGTAATGTGATCTATAGGATTATGGCAAAGATGATAACAAATAGAATGAAACCGCTGATGGAAGGAGTCATATCGGAATCGCAGAGTGCCTTTATTCCAGATAGGCTTATAACTGATAATATTTTGGTAGCAGCGGAGGTGGGTCATTTTTTGAACAGGAAACAGTGTGGCATGGTGGGGTGGAGTGCTTTGAAGCTTGATATGGCAAAGGCCTATGACCGGATGGAGTGGCCTTTCCTGGAAAAAATGATGTTGGCTTTGGGTTTTGATGTTGGATGGGTGCAGTTAATCATGAATTGTGTATCTACAGTCTCGTATAATTTATTGGTGAATGGCTCTAGGAGTGAACCTATTTTACCCACACGTGGTTTAAGGCAGGGAGACCCATTATCTCCTTATCTTTTTATTATTTGTGCAGAGGGCCTTTCTTTGTTATTACAGCAGGCTCACAATAGGGGTTTGATCCATGGATGCAGAGTGGCAAGAGGTGCTCCCCCAATCTCTCACTTGTTTTTCGCTGATGATAGCCTTCTGTTTTTTAAAGCCAATGTTCAAGAGGCCAGTGAGATCAAGAGGTGTCTATCAGTCTATGAGGATTTATCTGGGAAAGTGGTTAATTACCACAAGTCAAGCATATGTTATAGTAGGAACACGAGTAACGCAAGTAAGGAAGTGGTGGCGCAAGTTCTGGGAGTTGGCCAGGCTCCTAATTTTGGCAAGTATTTGGGACTCCCCTCATTTGTAGGGAGAAACAAAAAGGCAGCTTTTGCATATATAGAGGATAAAATCCGGCAAAGAATTGGGTCATGGAATAAGAGGTTATTATCACAGGCAGGTAAAGAAATTTTATTGAAAAGTGTAGCACAATCCATGCCTACCTTTTCAATGAGTGTCTTCCTGCTGCCAACTTCTGTTTGTACAGCGATTGAGAGGACTATGAATCGTTACTGGTGGGACTCTGGAACTGATAGACGGATACATTGGAAGGCTTGGGACAAACTATGTGTTCCTAAGAAATATGGGGGTTTGGGATTCAAGGAATTGCGTGCTTTTAACCTGGCTATGTTGGGAAAACAGGCGTGGCGAATGCTTACTAAACCTGAGTCCTTGGTAGCTCGTATATATAAAGCACGGTATTATGCCAAAGGCTCATTTTTTGATGCACAAGTGGGAAATAATCCTAGTTTCTGCTGGCGGAGTATTATGGCAGCCAAGAGTATCATTTGTAGTGGGGTAAGACGGAGGATTGGAAATGGGGAATCTACACTCATATGGACCCATCCTTGGTTACAGGACGACCAAGACCCCATGATACAAACAGAGATGCCAGTACAGTTACAGGATGCTAAGGTGGTGGGATTGATTGATCAACAAACACGGACTTGGGATCTTTCAATTTTAACTGATCTTTTTCATCCTAGTGATGTGGCAAATATTCTTAAAATACCAGTTTCTCCGGATTATGATGATACTTGGTATTGGCCTGGGGACCCGAGAGGAGTTTATTCTGTAAAGGGCGGATACAGATTAATAGTTGGTAATTATGGGAATGAGAATGGGACCTTTACAAAGTGGTTAACCTTGTGGAAACTCAAAATACCCCCAAAATGGAGAATGTTCCTATGGAGAGCCATTTGTGATATACTGCCTACCACTTCTAACTTGCTTATAAAGAGGGTAAAAGTAAACCCATATTGTGCCATGTGTGGATCATCTCAAGAGGACACTATGCATGCTTTAGTGTTATGTGAATTTGCAAAGAACATTTGGGACCGATCCAACCTTCCAATCCCCAATATTATAACGAATATTTTTCATATTTGGTTTGGTGAGCTCCTAAATGTTTTAGATTTTGATGGGATGTTATATGCAGCATCAATCCTCTACAATATTTGGAGAGCACGGAACGGGGCGGTTTGGAATGCTCTATTACCACGGCCACAATCTTTGTTGGCAGCAGCGAATTCGGCATTGCATGCATGGAGAAGGGCAAACCCGCCAGCAGTCCAAAACCACGTACCACTGCCTGCAACGCAATCTCAACATCTTGGCTCTCATGCGCCACTCGGACCTCACGGTATTGTACAGGAAGAGCCACCTCGGAGGCTATGTCGCATCGACGCGGGGTTTATACACAATACGGGCAAGGCTACGGTTGGGGCAATCCTCGTAGACATGAATGGAGGGTATGTCGCGGCCTTCAGTGCACCCCTCCCGGATTGTTTCTCACCACTTATGGCCGAGGCATTGGCATGCAAGGAGGCTTTGTCATGGTTAAAGGATCGAGGGGAACAGAACATCGAAATATATACAGATTGTTTAATGCTACAGCGTTATCTTACTACACCGTCTACTACGTTTCGCACTTACGTCGGCTATGCCATTGACGCCTGCAGAGCAGCTACAGCTTATTTTCAGTCTTGTTCTTTCCATTTTATTTCTAGACTAGACAATTTTATAGCTCATGCCTTAGCTACTTCAGCATATCAGCAATCGGCTGCTATGTACTGGGATCTTCTCCCACCAGACATTATTTCGACATATTTTTAATAAAGCACCACATATATTTTCAAAAAAAAAAAATAGTTAACGGAATATTCCGTTAATAAAGTTTATACTAACGGAATTTAAGGTTATTTAAGGAAAGAAAATAATATAATAAAGGGTAAATAAGGAAAATCATTAAAAATACTAAAATCAAAATACTATGAACCATTCATTTTAAGAAACAAGTAGTACCGACATTGTTTTTATTCCAGTTAGGGGCCTAACATTATTGGCTCTTATTAGAATTGTATATTATTACTAGTTTTTCTACGCGCTTTGCGCGAATAGGATAATGCTCAATACTTATTTTTAAATAAGTATTTCAAAGTATATCAATGCAATATTATATAGAAAATGTTCATACATAAGTAAATAAATGTTAAATTTGTTTATTTAAATCGGTAATTTAAAATATATAAATGCAAGATAATATATGAGAGATTGATTATATATAACTGTCACAAAAATAAATGTTTGCAACTTTGTAATAACCCTAATCTAAGTACTAAGTCTAAAAGCGATAGTCTAAATAAATACTCCATACTATTTTTGGTTTAAATTTTTCTAATTCTCTCTTAGGTAGCATTGTTATTGTTTTCATCTTCAGTACATGTCTTTTTTTTTTCTTTTTTTTTTTTTTGTTGGTTATTGGTAGTGTGTCATGTGCAATTGGGTTATTGGTAGTATCATAGAGGGATTCATCATGCAATGCAATGATATTATGGTGTATGAAGTTTTAGATTTGTCTTGTTGTGTATATGACTGAGATCTTAATTGTGCTATAAACTCTTTATCTTACAAGCAATGTTGATATTTGGTAGCGGTAGTTTTTCCCTACATGTTTCATGTGTTGTGAGACATCTAATTCTAAATTAATTAAATGCATATGTATTATTTTTTTGTTGTAGCTACTAATTTATTTTTTAATTTAAGTAATAAGAGCAATAAAGTCGGAAAATTATGATATGGAACCGTGTCCACCTTGCAAGGTGGACAAAGGTGGACACGGTTCCAAAACTGTTCATAATTATGAATATATAGTTCAAAAATTATGAACATATAGTTCTATAATTATGAACATAGAGTTGTGAACATAATGATGAGCATATAGTTCTGTAATTATGAATATAGAGATTCAATAATTGTGAATATGAAGTTAAAAAATTATGAATATATAGCTTTATAATTATGAACATATACTTCAGTAATTATGAACATAGAGTTCTGTAATTGTGAATATAGAGTTCAATAATTATGAATATGAAGTTCAAAAATTATGAATTATAGCTTTATTATTATGAATATATAGTTCAGTAATTATGAACATAGAACTGTGTCCACATTGCAAGGTGGACACAGTTCCACAGCATAACAATTGAATAAAGTGGCGTACATACTTTTCATCCACAATAATGAAATCATTGATTTTTTTTTTTTTTTAATTTTCATTCGTTGTTGAGACAAATTGTTTTGAGAGTTTGTCAATGACAATTGCTGTCAATAGATGATGATAATAAATAATTCAAAATATAAGGTTACAATAGATATTATAATAATAATATAGTAAAAATTACCTTACAAATTTCTTTAGAAGTTTTCATGCATTGATAAAAGCATAATTGAAATATTAAGTTTTGTTCTCAATAATCAAAAGAAGATTAATTAAACGGGAAAAAAAACTGAACTTAAATTTATTATTATTTTTTAATGAAAGAAAATCAAATGATTATCAAAGTTCCTGATTTATAATGCTATGTATTTAGCCGGGCTAATTATTTGACCAATGTTAAATTTTATATTTTATTTTTTAATACATTTTAACATATTCGTAGTATATATTTAACAATTATGCTATAACTCTAATTGGAATTAGGTTCGAACCTAAGACCTTTCTTATAGAAATTAATGAGTAAGTTAATAATAATAAATAGTTAACGAAATATTCCGTTAATAAAGTTTATACTAACGGAATTTAAGGTTATTTAAGGAAAAAAAATAATATAATAAAGGGTAAATAAGGAAAATCATTAAAAATACTAAAATTAAAATACTATGAACCATTCATTTTAAGAAACAAGTAGTACCGACATTTTTTTTATTCCAGTTAGAATTGTATGTGTATATATATATATATATATATATATATATATATATATATATATATATATATATGTGTGTGTGTGTGTGTGTGTGTGTGTGTGTGTGTGTGTGTGTGTGTGTGTGTGTGTGTGTGTGTGTGTGTTAAGAGTTTCAAATTCAGAGATTGGTTGCTTTAATTACATCAACCAGCTAAACGAATGCTCTACTTGGCAAACCTAGTTGAAAAGTTATAAGCTAGAAGCTGAATGCTGAAAAGGAGCTGAAAGCTGAAAAGCTATAAGCTAGGAGCTGAAAACTGAAGAGCTGTTAAGCTAGCTGTTATGATTAAAAGTGTTTGGTAAAATTAGCTTTTTTTGGTAAGTTAATAAATGTAAAAGGACTAAAAATGACATCTTCAAAAAATTTAAAATAGTTTGTTAACATATTAAAATTTAACGTTTTGTCTTTAAAAAAAAAAAATTAACATTTTGAAATAAAATTATTAGCAAAATCATGATCTAGCATCCCATAATGAAGTAGCAATATTATTGTGAATCTCTTTCATCCCATAATAATAATAATAATAATAATAATAATAATAATAAGGACAAAGATGAAAATAAAAGTTAGGAAGCAAATAGTTTATTTTGAAACGCTATCTAAAGTAGCGTTCCAAAATAAACTCTTATTTTAAGTTAGGAGCTTATACTTAAAATAAGCTTTGTCAAACATAGCCGAAGCATAATATACACTCTAAAAAGCGTGGTCTAGTGAGTAGATTATTATCCTCAACTTCACAATGTCAACAAAAATTATTATATATATGCACAATAAACAAGAATACATGTACTCTACAAATTTTCAATAAGACCAGAATACAACAACATTAGAAATAATAGGGAGAAAAAATCGAATTTAAATAGAGAGAGAAACATTTAAAGTTGTTAGAAAGAAAATTTTGAAATCTTGAGGTTGATGGTTGGATTTCAACTATTTATATTTGAGAAAGAAAAGTCTACAAAAGTCCTAAAATTAAAAAGTCTACAAAAGTTCATAACTTTTTGAATATCACATGACTTTTTAAAGACTCTTTAAAAGTCTTAATCGAATACTACACGACTTTTAAAGAACCTTTAAAAATCTTGATTGAATACCGCATGACTTTTAAAGACTCTCTGATCTAAAAGTTTGAATTGAATAACTCTAAACTTTTAAAGTTCATAAAAGTTTTTAAAACTATATGAAAGTCATGATTGAATTCACCCCTTAAGAATTACTTTAAGCGGCCTGTGATAGTTAAAAAGCATAATAATATTGTATAAAGTCTACATATTTTATTAAAAGGAATAAGGGTCAAATAGGCCATCGAACTGCACACAATAATGCAATTAGGCCACTGAACTTAAAAACACAACAATTGAGTCCCTAAACTAACCATTTTCATGCAATTAAGGCCAATTTACAGGTTTTGCAAGTTAGTAACAGGTCACCCAAATTTTAAAAAATATATATATTTAATAATTATTTAAAAATAATAATTAAAATTTTTAAAAAAAAAAAAAAAAAAGCAAGTTTAACCGTCTCCGCGGGAGACGAAGAAACTCTTCGTCCCCGACCAGAGACGAAGAGACTCTTCATCTCCATGGCCGGAGACGAAGAAACTTTCTTCGTCTCCGGCAGAGCGAAGAAACCTTTTTTTTTTTAATTTTAATTTATTATTTTTAAATAATAATTTAAAAAAAAAAATATTTTAAAATTTTTGGGTGACCTGTTACTAACCTACAAAACCTATAAATTAGACTAATTGAATGAATTTTGTTAGTTTAGTGGCCTAATTATTGTTTTTTAAAGTTCAGTGGCCTAATTATTGTTTTTTAAAGTTCAGTGGCCTAATTGCATTATTGTGTGCAGTTCAATGGCCTATTTGACCCTTATTCCTTATTAAAACATATTCATGGAAAAATATGGTAACCATATAGGATATGCCGATATGGTATCTGCATTATGTGAAACTAGTCTCTTTGATTGAGGAGAAAGCTCATAACAAAATGCAATTTGCCTAGCTAGAACCACAAATTAAAATGATCAAAGCCTTACAAAGTCAATATGAGTGGCATGCAAGTCAAAATGGGAGCTGGGGAAAGCCACGCTGATCGAAAATGCCCCGTCCGTATGTAGATGACACCAAATCTACCAGCAGAGGAAATTGAAGAAGCACAAATGAAGTGACCGGCAAACATGCAAATGCAGCCACTACAATAAGAACTCCCCTTCTGTTATGCCCAAATTCGAGATACACTGTGGCGGAGAAGGCAATCATCATAAATATTATGGACAAAAACAAGGTGACGAGACCTATGATTAATCTCTTGGGAAGAGCATATAGGAAGTCTTGCTCTGCATAGCGCGAAGTTAGGATGGACAAGAAGACGAGCAAGGAAGTGGCTGATGTGAAGAGAGATGCAGCATTTGAGATGGCAAATATTGTGAAAGCATTGTGGTTGGAGAAGATTGGGAGGCCATTTTCACCACTGTTGCCACCAGGAACTGTAATGGCTGCTGCAAAGATGACAGTAACAATGAGGGCTGCTGCAATTGTGCATGAAGTTGCTGTCTCTTTCATCCATTTCTCCCCTGCCTCTTTTAACTCTTTATGCTCCTCCGTAAAGACCATACTCGGAGTTTTGCCATCTTTATTCCGATATGACAAGAAATATGATGGTGTGATTTTTTTCACTTCCTGCAGATCAGATGAAATGAATCATATATATATATATATATATATATATATATATATATATATATATATATATATATATATATATATATATATATAAAGGTTCATAATCTGGCGAGAACCATGACCCATATAAGAAACTCTTGACAAATTCAAACAATTAATCTAGTAGATCTAATGGTTGAAAATAAATAAATTTTTTTTTAAATATTTATGAAAATAACACGCTCATTTTTTACTGCACTTCGCATTCATCAGATCATGCATATTTAGATGTGTGTGTGTTTCAAAAAAAATAAAAATAAAAGTATGTTGGTCAGACAACCCCAAGCAAATTGGTTTGCAAATTGTTAGTTGACTTTATAACAACAAGATCACAACTTTGACTCTCAATAGAATCGTCTAGATTGGTTTACCTCCTTAGATTGCGGTTACAAGACTGGCATGGGATTTACCCAGTGTACACACCATCAGTTAGTACGTGGTTGTGAGTTTCATTGTCATAAAAAAACATAAGATACAAATAAAAATGAAACAATGGGGGAAACTATATAAGAGATTGTGACATACTATACCTTAAACCATTGAAGCTCTCGTTGCATTTGAAGAGCTGCGCCAGAAACAAGATTTAGTTTGTGCGGAGGTGCCAATTTCCCAGCGAAATGCAAAACGTTGTTATTATTTATGTCTCGATAATCCGGAAAAAAAGTCCTAAGCACACTGGTTCCACAAACAAGGTTAAACACATTTTCGCTACGGATCATTACTGAAACGTGAAGTATATTCTGCTTCTCGGAGTTTAAGAAATAAACCGACATAGGATATGCTTCCGCAATATTTAGGATGACTTGCCAAATGTCTAAACTAGTTGCATCAAAGAGTGCTTGTTCTGTCAGTGAGATCACTTGTGTATCATTTAGGGTTTTGAGTTGATCACACAAGCATTTAAGAAGCTTCACAACTTGGTGGTGTATCACCATTTTGTTTACTATGCTCTTCCCTACCAGCCCTAATAAATAGATAGATAGATATCAAATTAAAACAATAATAAACAAAATCTTTTATTTTACTATTATATATCTTCCAATTATATATTCTGATCTGATGGGGTCATGTTAGGTAGTTTTTTTTTTTTTTTTTTTTTTGAAAGCAAACTAATAATATATTAAGAACTCATCAACTCAGCAATACAATCAGGAGGGTATGAGACCCAAGAACCCAGGACAGACAAGGAACCAATTGTCCGTGCAAACACATTAGTCACGTGATTCACTGACTTCTTGACATGGTGAACAGAGATGTTCCCGATGTCCCTAGCAATAGAAAGACATTGCTTAACAATAGAACCAACATACGAGTAGTCTAAAGTACTAGAATGAAAAACAAGACAAAACACCTGCATGCAATAATAGTAGTGCATGTTAGGTAGTTATGTATACACACACACATTAATACATACATACATTGTAGTAGTGAGGTTATGAGGTGGAAAATTGGTGTAGATGTTGTTGACTCGGCCTTAGAAACACCTGCATGCAATAATAATTTTTACTAATAACTTACAGATCAAAATGAGCAGTAATTAATTAGCTGGAAGACACGAGATTGAAGAATCAAGAATAAGTATATATATATATATATATATATATATATATATATATATATATATAAAGATAGACGATAGAAATGGAAAGTTACTCACAATGGTATATGAAACTTTGCCAAAAGTTTAGATTGTGGTTGTTAATAATGGAACAGTCACTAAGAACTATGGCATCCAAAGCTGATATATCGTTTCTTGTCCTCTTATGACCGCCCAAATCAGGGTACCTTACAATCAACTGTAGAGCCAAATCTATATATATATATATTCATTAAATTATATTAAGCTAGCTAGCAAATTATATGGTGGACCAGGGTCGCAATGAACTATGGACTATGATTCAATACATAAAATTTGACTTTATAATGCACAGAATTCATGTTTATAATACACATACACAGTATACATAAACACGATATAATGAACATGAATTGTATGCATTATAAATATGAACTTTGTGTATTATATTAAGTCTGTATGTATCCTCAGCTGTATAACACACCAAATTTCATATTGCAAAACATAAAAAGTCATAATACAAAACACATAGGATCGTCGATAGTGGAGTGAGACCCCGGTCATGGTATACGGATTGACTACTATACGTACCATAGAATTTACATACGATTAAGTTAACAAGAATAGAGACACCGGTTGGGCCTGCATATGGATTAGGCTGCCCGTATTCATCATCCCTAGTCACACCAAGGAAATACAGAAAGGCTTCCTTGCTTTTCCGATGATTCCTAACCGCACAATGGATGGGGAATAAACCACGTCTGTTGTGAAGATAGAGGAGATTAGAATTCCTGCGAACAAGGATATCAGCCACCTCAATGTTTCCATGCCGGGCAGCGATGTGAAGTGGGGTATACCCATAGGCGTCTCTGGGGCCAAGTTCATGGTCCAACAATAATGATACAAGCTTTTCCATAAAGGAGGCATTACCTGCTTTAGCACCAACATGCAATGAAGTGTCTAAGTTATTGGTGAGTGGAGATTGGATTGCTGCTGGGTTTTGGTTGAAGAATATTTGAGCTTCATCCCAATTTGCTGCCAATATTGCTCTGTATAGTGGCCGGTATTTGCTGAAACCATCTGCAACATCGTTTAATTGCTCCCTTCATCTCATTTTATGTGTCAACTAGACTTTGACTAAAATTATTTTTAATTTAATTTTTCATAATATTAAATTTAAGGTGTGTTTGGAAATTAGGAAAACAGCTCATAAAAAATGAGTCAGAAAACATTTTCATTTTCAATGTTTAATTTGGTTGCATTTTAGAAAATTATGTTGGTGTGTTCAATTCAATTTTCGAAAAATGACCCAGAATTGTATAATTAAACATTTTAATTGTTTTTATTAGAATATACTATGTAACATTTATAATAATAATAATAATATAAAAGGTGGCAGTGGGAGTGGTATGGTGGTAAACAGGTAAAATAGGACAAGGAGTAACATCATATATCATCATCATATCATGTATGGGAAGCAAGCTAGCTAGCTAGACTTAATGAATCAAATTTAAACCACTGTACCTGGTTTTTGAGGAAGTGCTTGGGAAGAAGCTGCCATTTAATTTCTGCAAATTTATTCTATCTGATCATCTTAACTCAAATGGAAATTCATGGCCGGCCTGGCACGCTATGTTTTATATATAGTTGTTCAAAATAATGGCCGGATTTATATATAGCTGGTCTCGGCTGGCAGCTAGCTACAACTTTCCTACTATTATATTGACTTTGAGAGCATGGATGCGGAAGAGCTGGGGAAACTGACAAGCCATTGTTGATGCAAATTTATTTATTTAATTTCCTTGTAGCTGGAGAAACTGACAAGCCATGTTGATGCAAATTTATTTATTTATTTAATTAATTTCCCTGCAGCTGGGGAAACTGACAAGCCATGTTGATGCAAATTTATTTATTTAATTTCCTTGCAGCTGGGAAACTGACAAGCCATGTTGATGCAAATTTATTTATTTAATTTCCTTGCAGCTGGGGAAACTGACAAGCCATGTTGATGCAAATTTATTTATTTAATTTCCTTGCAGCTGGGGAAACTGACACGCCATGTTGATGCAAATTTATTTATTTAATTTCCAACTTGCAACTTTGCAAGGATGGGAGCATAGAGACAGAATATATATATATATATATATATATATATATATATATATATATATATATATACTAGCTTTACACATTGCATATGTTTATAATTAAATAAATATTTAAAAGTATATTAATGCAAGATTATATATGAGATGTTCATACATAAGTAATTTAGTGTCGAATTTGAACATAAGTAATTTAGTGTCGAATTTGTTTATTTAAATATATAACTCATAGTATATGAATACAATGTAATATAGGAGATTCAGTATAATTGGTACCAAAAATTTTTTAAATTGTAACCAAGTATTTTTGTTGTAAAGGGTTCTAATATATTTCCCGTCATTTACATTGTAGTATCTGTTCATATACTTTCTCAACCTGCTAAAACACAAAGAACCAATAACGCCTCCACTGAGGCTCGAACTCATAATCTTCCAAATGGAAGTCCAACCCGGGTACCATTAGACCACATAGTCCTGGTTGCTTCGTGTTCATTTAGTTCAACCATTATTATTGAATAAATGATTATGGATAAAGAAATTCCTAATTTAAAGAATTTAGATGTAGTAAAAATTTAAAATTTTTAATTATAATGTAACCCAAAGATATTGGACGATTGGTAAATATGATGTAACCCAAAAAATCAAAATGCTAAAGAAAGTGTTTGGTTATTCAACAGTTTAAAACAACAATTTGTTCCAAACCACTGAAAATACAAATATAGCAAGTTACAATATTTTCACTTAGCGTTTTTTTTTAGAATGATTTCCCCAAAACACCTCTACATTTAAAAAAAAAAATAATAAAAAAGGTACTGTAGAACCATTTCGACTCCTTGAATAACAAGAGCTAGTTTCGCTGGTCTACTGCTTGCCCATCAACAGATGGGCAAGCTTAATTTTTAAATTGGAGTCTTAAGACCCCTGCAGACACATAATTCTAAATTATAGAAATGCATATGTATTATTTTTTGTTGTAGCTACTAAATTATTATTTACTTTAACTAGTATTTGCGCCCGTGCGTTGCACGGAATGAATTTGTTATAATATTTTAAAAATATTTAGATCGATATACAATTGTATAAATTATAACATCGAATATTATATAATATAATTGAAGAATTGAGTTGCACCGATTATGTTTTATGATGTTATCAGTGCTTGAATTCGAGTAAATAATTGTCCAATTAATAGCTAACGTGTAGATATACTCATTCGGTGCTGCAACTTTAGAGATTTTATATTTAGGATTTGTATTAATTGGGCTAATTAGCTCATCGCCTAGCAACTCAGTTATAGAAATTATTTATACAGAAGATATACTTTCTATGTAGATCAATTTTGTCATCTTTGTATTAAAAAAAAAAAAATCACTGGCTTGAATTATACATTACTGAAAATCTCTTTGTAGACGACATTGGTAGTAGTAACGGAATTTTATCCATCCTCGTCTAGAGTTAAAACCATCAGACCATCAGGATGGGTGACTCAGGAAAAAGTCACATACAATTAACCGTGATTAAAGAATGATTTTTTAAGTAATAACTCAACGTGAGTTAGTGTTTGACCCTGACTTTTGTTGATAGTCATGGCATATGCGAGCATCAACGTGAATTGTTTTCGTTAAAACTTGAAGGGCAATCTCGTATAGAAGGGTGAAAGACATTTTAATTGAAAATTTTACTTTTATTATTAATAGTATAGATATAGATTGGTGTAAATAATAATTAATAAATTATTATTTTTTTTATAAAATTACATATAATTTCAAATGGATTTTCTCATTTATTACGCAGGATTTGTTTCCGTTATTCTCACAATTATAATGGTTTAATTATTCTCAGAATTTGATAACCATTTTCCATTTTTAAGTAAATATTAACTTTAATTTGTGATAAAAATTCATTTGATATTAGTTAATTTTCATATAAAATTTTATTACCAATTAAGCTTTACAATTTTTTTTACCAATTAATTAATATTCATATTAATTTAGGTGAGAATGTAGAAGATGACGATTTTACTTTTATTAATAGTATAAATTGGTGTAAATAATAATTAATAAATTATTATTTCTTTATAAAATTATGCAGAATTTCAAACGAATTTTCTCATTTGTTACGCAGAATTTGTATCCATTATTTTCACTATTATAATAATTTAATTATTCTTAGAATTTGGTAACCATTTTCCATTTTTATGTACATATTGACTTTAATCTGTGGTAACAATTCATTAGATATTAGTTAATTTTCATATAAAATTTTGTTACCAATTAAGCTTTATTAATTTTTTACTAATTAATTAATGTTCATATTAATTTGGGCTGGAATGTTGTAAAGGAGGATTTTACTTTTATTAAAGGAATTTCACTAAGGAAATTAAAACTAATTAAAGTAAATCTAATCATGCTATATTTATTTGTAACTATATATTAATTTCATTTTGAAATCATTGGTTCACATATTTGAATTATTTATTTTTTTCTTTAATTATTCTCATTGTAAACATAAATGATATTGCAATAATTAATTTATGATATTTATCAAATTGTATATTTTTAAATATAAAATTTTCTCATGTTTAGGGATTAAAAAATATTTTAAAATTATTTTTTATTAGTAAGTATTTTTATTTTTAAAATATTTTCCAGCAACCGAAACACTCCCTTAGTCTCTAATAAAAAACTGAAAAATAAAATTCATTTCATTAAAAAATTAAAACTAATTAAAGTAAATCTAATCATGCTATATTTATTTGTAACTGTATATTAATTTCATTTTGAAATCATTGCTTCACATCTTTGAATTATTAATTATTTTCTTTAATTATTATAAACAGAAATTATGATATTTATCAAATTATATTTTTAAAAAATATATAACATTTACACATGTTATGAGAGGTTAAAAAATATTTTAAAATTATTTTTTATTAGTATGTATTTTTATTTTAAAATATTTTCCAACAATCCGAACCACTCCCTTAGCCTCCCATTAAAAAAAAATAATAATAAAGAAAAGTCATTTCAAGAAAAGGCATCAATGATTGATGATGTTAAATTCGGTTTTACTAAACGATCTGCGAACTATGCTGCCCACACTGTTGCTAGGGAGGCTAGTTCTGATGCAGGTTGTGGGGAGTGGTTTGATATACCACCTTCGTTCTTGGTGAACTGTCTTTTACGTGATTTAATGCATTGAGGTTTATTTTTCAAAAAAAGTCATTTCAATAAGGAAATTAAAACTAATTAAAGTAAATCTAATCATGCTATATTTATTTGTAACTGTATATTAATTTCATTTTGAAATCATTGGTTCACATATTTGAATTTTTTTTAAATTATTATAATTTATAAACAGAAATGATATTGTACTAATTAATTTATGATATTTATCAAATTTTATTTTAAAAACATATAAGATTTACATATGTTACTAGTAATTGTTCCGTGCGATGCACGAACTATTATTAATTTAACAAATTTACCAATTAAATTTTTGACATCTTTTGACGTATTTAAATAAAACTTGTAAATAAAATAACAGACGATATTTGTCGAAAATCGCCACCAAAAACTTATTCATTTGAAAAAGATTATTATTTATGTAAGAACTATATTTATTTTATATCTCATTTCTCCTCTTTATTCATTTGAAAAAAATATATATATAAACATATTTACCTAAATAATTAATGCATTCATACTTGCTAATCTTGAATTATATTAATAATGTTCAACATGAATATAATATACATACGTAATTATACGAATTTAGAAACACAATATCCAATCATCCTTCAATGCTAAGATCTTCACGACAAAACTCCATTAAAACCTTTGCTTCGTGGTTCTAGGCAAACAATCTAGTCATAATTTTCTCCAAAAAGGTGAAATTCCTTACATGCAGTAAGTTTTATTTTGTTTTCTACAAAAATTCAAGAATTTAAATACTGCTATCAAAACCGTAACTCCGTCTATTGCAGATCTATATACCTAAAACTAAGATGAAGAAATCCAGCTTAAAAAGACAACTGAGCAGATCAGCAGATAAGAATTTTCAAAGTCTCCAAAGTATTGAAAAAGAGAAATAAGATAGATCTGCACATACAATAAGTAAACTTTAAACTAATCAAGTATTTTATATTTTACGCATTTCAGTCAAATTCCTTTTTTCTTTTAAAGTTTAAATTAAGAATTCAAACCGAATCAAGTATTACGAAATATATTTCAGTCCATAAGATTTCATTTTAAAATGGAAAAAAAAAATCATGAATAAGTATCAAGTATTCGTTTTCAAAAAAAAAAAAAGTATCAAGTATTCAATTAATTCTCATAATATATTAATGAGTACAAATATATTTTAGTTAGAATCCTAGATGTTATTTTTTTTTCGTTGAATACAGTGTTATTCTTTTTTATGTCTATACATAGATTTGATCAGAGATTCAGAGAGAGGCTGTTGGTAATACAAAAGGCAAAAATTATTGTATGGACTCAACATGGATAGACCATAGTACTTCATTGCTTGCCTTTGCCTACCCAAGATGACAAATAGTACATATTGCATCTTTAACGTATATCTTCTTTTTATATATTCTTTTTAAACCATAATATTCTTTGTAGCTTGCAGAGGATAAATTTATACAACACTGGGACTCATGGTAGCTGCATCACCGTGTACATTAGGTCATTAGCTGTGCCTCAATTGGTACAAAGAGCATCTTCCATGTGATCTAACTAAGGCTGTGGAGTAGAAAGAACCAACACAAATTTGTTTTAAAACACCAGAAATTACAAATAGAAGTGTACACCTTTCCCATTTCCCATTTCCAAGTACAGGGCAGCGCTATTAATAAGGAACGATATATCTGGCTTTTGCAAGTGTAAAGCGTTCCAATATCCTTATAAATATTCCATTGATTCCATTGGCTTCCATGTGCTCTGACCAAGGCCCGGCTTCCATGTTATCCCTTGGCCGGCTCTGATTCGGCCGGTTGCTTCCTCTCCGGCGAGGCTTCTTGCATCACTTATGCCCTGCATAGCTATTTTGGTCGCCACATAGTTTCAATCTTTCTCTTGCATTGTGTTGTGGAGACTTATTTATAGTATAGTTTTATAGAAGCATTCATTTTAATATTAGTATTTAGTCTTGAAGATGCCAACAGTCATCTCCATTTAAATTCATTTTACATTTTCCCATTTTCCCATGTATTGAATATCTGATATGTAAGCAACCTTTTGTATTCCCCTAAAAAATGAATTTTCCCATGTATTGAATGTCTGATATATAAGTAACCTTCCGTATTCTACCAAAAAATCCCTATTTTGTTTGGGCGGGAAGTTTTTCCTGATTTTTAATTACTAAAATGTTTCTGCTTTATTATAGTAGAGGAGTAGAGGATGAGGGGTTAAAAAATATTTTTAAATTATTTTTTATTAGTAAGTATTTTTATTTTTAAAATAATTTCCAGCAACCCAAACACTAGCTCCATTAGTCTTCTATAAAAAACTGATAAAGAAAAGTCATATCATTAAGGGAATTAAAACTAATTAAAGTAAATCTAATCATACTATATTTATTTGTAACTGTATATTAATTTCATTTTGAAATCATTGGTTCACATTTTGAATTATTTATTTTTTTCTTTAATTATTATAAACATAAATGATATTGTACTAATTAATTTATGATATTTTTCAAATTGTATTTTTTAAAATATAGTGTTTTACCCGTGCGTTGCACGGAAATTTTGTTGTTATTATGAATTTAAAATTAAAATATAAAAAATAAAAAAATGTAAAAATGTACAATATAATAATATAGCTAGACTTTTATATATTTGGTCAAGTATCTATTTTCATAACATACAAAATTTAAATTTAAATTTTGTATTGCTAATATAATCTCTAATCATGTACATATTTAGATATATTTATAGAAAAAAATCTATAATATAATTTCATTAATTATAATTTATATTGATAGATTTATATTTAAAAAATTATATTTTGAAATTTAAAAAGTGTATGTATGAATATTTAAAAATATTCATGTTTTGTTAATTTTATAATTTCATTTCTTTAATTATATTTCATATTTTATTAATTATAATTTAATAAAATTATATTAATTATAATTACCAAATATTGTGGAAAGTACCATATTAATTTCTTTAATTATAATATTTGTTCTCTTCCAATATTTAAATACATTACCATAAAATTATCATAATAATTACACAAAAGAAAGAAAGAAAAATTATGAGAATAATTACCTTTAATAAAAATTAGGAAATTATATTAAAAATCAATCTATATATTAAGGTAATTATAATTTATTTCGTGCCAATAATATTGTACATTAAGTATAAAAATATATATATATATATAAATTACCATAATAATTACACCGAAAAAGGTGACAATACATAATTATTAGGCAATAATATTAATAATTAATTATTAAGGTAAATATAATTGATTTTGTACTAATAATATTATATATATATATATATATATATATATATATATATATATATAAAAGGTGCGTGAATTTTGTGCTTAATATGCGTGAATTTATGCTTAATGTAAGACATTTTAAAATCTTAACGTGCTTCAAAAAACCATCTGACTCTGGAGGCACCATCAATGGCGGCGATGAGAGACAAAACTTCAACTCGATCGATCTTCTGCTCTTCTCTCTTTTAATTTCCTAGCTAGATATATAGCTAAGCTACCTTATTTAATATGTTTATAGTGATTAGGAATATATATTTTTGAGTGCAGATTTCTATTTCTTGGATTATACAGGCGCCAGGGAATGGAATAACGAAGAGATACACGTTCCTCCTCATCATTAATATTTTGTGCTTAAGATGCGTGGTTTTTGTACTTAAGTGAGTGATTTGTGTTCTTAGGGTGCTTTGTTTGTGTGTTTAAGGTGCGTAGTGATTTGTGTACTTAAAGTGCGTTATGTTAATGCTTAAGGTGCGTCCAACCGCACAATCGCACGGGAAGAATCAACCGCACCTGAACCCTTATATAGGGAATATATATAGTGTTGCAATTGCGTGGGTTCAAGGTCATGTGGATTCGATTTCTGATACAAACATTGGGGGTTTGAGTTTGGATTGAACTTTTTCTGCGCAGAAAGTGCTAAGTTCCTCTTCATATATATGTTTGGAGGTGGGTTCATGAGGTTTAGGATGTAGTTTGGTGAAGCCGGAATACATAGTTTGTCGATGGTAGTCAGTGACGGCCCGTGTGCTTACCGATAACTTGTTAGTTATCGATAAATTAGACTTATTTAAAAATTTTAATAAGTTAAGTGTTTAATTACACATTTCAAAAAGTTTATGGTTAGAATTGCATTTTTGTGTAATATATATATTATGGAGAAGAAGAGTGTGAAGAGACCCATGATTAATCTCTTGGGAAGAGCATACAAGAAATCTTGTTCTGCATAGCGTGGAAGTGAGGATGGACAAGAACACTAACAGGGAGGTAGCCGATGTAAAGAGCGATGCGGCATTTGAGATGCCAAAAATGGTGAAAGCATACTGTTTGGAGAAGATGGGGAGGCCATCTTCACCGCCATTGCCGCCAGGAACTGTAATTGCTGCTGCAAATACCATAGTAACAATGAGCGCTGCCACAATTGTGTATGAGTTTGCTGTGTCTTTCAGCCATTGCTCTCCTGCCTCTTTTAACTCTGTATGCTCCTCCGTGAACACCATGTCCGGAGTCTTGCCATCCTAGTTCATTGATGACAACTGACAAGATGTATGGTGGTGCAATCTTTTCATTTCCTGCACAATGAATCACGTAAGTTTCAATATAAAACTTATAAATTAAACAGGCACAACCCTGACTAACAGGCGGAGCTAGGATTGAATAGTGCAGGGGGCCAACTACTATGATTGTAGTAGTACTAAATCAAATATATTTACATATTTCAGAATAATTATTACATTCCTGACTCTTTGTGCACTTTGAAAGCTGCATTGTGAATAACACTTTGTGGAGAGTCTTTGGTTACACTTGAAAGATCTTCGATGAGATTCATGATTCTTTCTCTTTCCTTTGCTTCATCCTCTCTTCTTTTGATTTCTTCATCATGTTTCTTCCACAGCTCTCTGTTTTCTCTTTTGATCCTTTCGTTTTGGGTGCTTATGTGATCTTGCCTTGTATGATTGTCCCTTGTTTTAAGCCAGGTAGGAACGTTGCAACCCTCAAAACGTTTACCACTTCCTTTTTCATAGGGAACAAAGTCCACAAAGTTTCCTATGCCATCCATAGTTACTTTGTTATTCTTCATAAGTCTTTGCCTTAGTTTCGTCTGTTCTCTCTTGGAGTGTAACACCCCGAAATTTTAGACTTCTTGAAGCTTATATAATAAAGGTAAGTTCTCATTTAAATCCCAGAATATAACATAAGAGTACGGGGTGCTATGCCACACCTGAGCTAGAGAACTCAGGTGCACAGGCTTACTAACTAAAATCCTCAACAATGTCAATACAAAAGCATGGCACGCAGGCCGAAGGGAAACTATCTATTCTATGCTCCGAATCTCTAGCGCGCTCCAGTGTCTAATCGTCTGTGCCTGAAAGCCAAATATATCTGTTCAGCGAGAGATGCTGGTAACTCACTCCAACGCGTTGAAATACAATACATATAGATATATACATAGATATAAGAAAAAACCATTTCGAAGCATGAAGATATATCCTAAGAGACTCTAGCTTTCAAAACAGGGGATAGACTTGGCAGATAGGGATAAGCACAACCAACCGTCATAATCAAGCATATACAATTCACAAGCATAGGGAACAGACTTGACAGATAGAGACAAGCACAGCCAATAGTCATAACCAAGCATATACAGTTCACTAGCATGTGTCCTACGGTCACGTTTCCATAACATACATAACACCGAACCATCCATATCTCATCACATGGCACACTTTGATGGCGCCACAGGACCAATCGCATGCCCATACATGAGGATCAGCGCATATAGCTCTGACACGGCCCCGCAGCACCCTGCCCCGTATCGCAACACGGAGGGGTCGATCGCAACCGACCGATGAACCGCAGCTCATCATAATGTTTGATCGCAACCAAACAGTGGACCGCAGCCCAAGAGTAGTCATCTGACCGCAGCCAGGAATATGAACCGTAGCTCATGTAAAACGTTTGATCGCAACCAAACGGTGGACCGCAGCCCGAGAGTGTAAATCTGACCGCAGCCAGCTTCTGAACCGCAGCTCAGGAATAACCAATTTGATCGCAACCAAATTGGGGTAACATGCACACATAACACGTAACAAGCACATGCAACCCATATTAACACATTGGGAAAGGGGAGGAAACGTATAACGAAACCTATGCGTGGTCATCCACATACTAGGAATAATCCTAAGGGGTTCATATTTCTTTCACCTAGGCCAACGGGATACCAATTCCACTAGCATGCAACATATATATATATATATATATATATATATATATATATATATATATATATATATATATATATATATATATATATATATATATATATATATATATATAAAAGACTCGTTTATCCTACGAATGGTACCCGAAACATCAAACTAGACTTTAGGCACGATAAACGGGGTCCGTTGGGACACCACGAGGGTCGGGGAAACATCAAACGGGGAAGCCGGAGTCTCAAGTTGGGATAATTTCCAGCGGGTAGCCGGTGGGTGGAGGACCACCCGCCGACTGCCCGTTGGTGTCAGGTCTCCGGGCAGCGGGTGCCCGGTGGGCAGTCGCCTGCCCGTCGGCTGCCCGCTGCCAGCGACGTCTCTCTTGGGCAGCGGGTAGGTGGCGGGTCCCCCTACCCCCACCTACCCCCCACTGACTTGTTACCAAAATAAACGTCCCGGGATCCGTTGTGGAACCCGAAACCATGCTTGGACACTTTTAAACGCAATTGATGACAACACGTGGACAATTAACGGATCAAAAGCAAGAAACATACGACACATATCCTATCATGCTTCCTAAACATAGTTGACACCCAAACATGCAAATTCCCCACCCAATATATCAAGAACAACATCATACGAGTTTCCCGATACATCCTAGGGCTCTAATCGCAATCAAATCACCAAGAACGTAACTCATCTTTTAATATCAAGAAACATCAAGATTCATCAAGAATAACACACAATCACCAAGAACCCTTATTATCATCAAGATTATCAAGATAAAACCATATCACCAATTATCAAGATCACATCATCAACATCATAAACAATTCATCAAGACACAAGAATATAGGGGATGCCTAAGAGGGAGATCATAGCTAAGAAAATAGGTTTTGTTGAGACATGGGTTACCTCTTAGCCTTAATTAGAATCCTTGGCTATAAAGGGTCTTTCTCTAAGATCTTCTCTTCTTGATTTCTCCTATGGGAATTCTTGCGTGGTGAAAGCTTTTGTGGTGTGGGTTCTAGGTGCCTCCTATGCCCCCTATTTATATACCTAAGAGTCCCAATTAGGGCTAGTCCTATTCCTTATAGGACTAAGGAGTTGGCTACAGGGATAAGGCCCATGGACTATGGTGGGCCTTTTTCTAATTAATTACTGGAATTTAATTCTTTCTTTTGGGTAAATGATTAAATGATTAATTGGTTTTAGGGGTCGTAACACGGGGTGTTACATAGAGAGACCCGTGAAGATGTACTTGGCTTCAGAACCAAAAGATTGGCGAGGCTTAAGTGATCTGGATTGATATCGACCATGTATCTTGACTTTGAGGAATGGTGACCACGAGATCTGGATGGTGGATGAGATGGATTTGTGTTTCTTCGGCCAGAGTCTCTTGGTGTCCGAGAGGGAGAGTGTCTTGCTTCTGGAGTTTCCCTTAGAGACTGATCTTTCGTGTTATCTCTCGGATGATCATCATCCTTATCCTTGTCGTCATTTCTCTTTTCCCCCTTTTTGGCATCATCAGCACATGTGGTAGGATGAACAGAGGAAACCTTATTCACTGCAACCAAGATATCCTGGGCATACCCGAGAATTTGAAGAGCATATTCTCCCAATTGGTACGAATTATCTTGATAAGTGTCAATCTTTGTACAGGCTAGGTCAACACGCTCTTTTAGACCAAAATGAGAATGTTTGATTTCGTGTTGTTGCCGTGCAACTTTGTTCATGGTGGTTTCAAGTTCATGAAGCTTCTTCGCCATTCGCTCAAGGAACTTGTGATCTGATTGACTTTGTTGCGGCGGTTGAGGCTGTTCTGGAGGTGGAGGCTGAGGTTGAGATTGTGCAGCCATCAGAAGATCTACCTTCTTGCATAACTCATCTAACACTTTCGTGTCATTTTGCCTTAGAACAAGATATTGCAAATGAATGGTTTCGGTTGTATGGACAGTTTCTCTGATGTGGTTCATTATAGTCCGTGGGGACTCTGCAGTTGACTCTTCTTCAATGTTTGTTGGCTTCGTGTCCATGTGTTCATCTTGAGGTGGTGCTTCCCTTTTGCCACCACTTGCTGAGCTGAGAAAAATTGGTGAGGCTTCCAGTTTGCCCTCACGCACAGTTTCTTTCTCTTGCTTGATCGGAGTCTCGTCCATGGGTTGGACATGTGGAATTATGGCACGAGACAGATCTTCGGGATGTTCATTTGAAGCTTCTTTCGGGTCATCACTGTCAGAGGGTAATTTTCTTAGAGGAGATCTTTGAGGATAGGTATCATAATCAGGACCAATCAATATTGGAGCACTGTCTTCGGGATCGGCTTCCTGAACACCTGCATTACCCAAATGATCATCATTGTCATCATCATCATTGTTGTCATCATGCTCGTCATCTGCATTTTCACCGTCATCGTCATCATCTTCTTCATCCTTTTCATCTGAATCACTCTCATCGTGTTCAATTTCTCGTCCATGCTCATCTTTCGAGCCACTGACATTGCAGTTTGGATCATTTTGGTGTTCCTTTTCTAAGGTGGTTTTGATTTTGGATAGCAACAAGGCATAGCGAAGCTGCTTCATCTCGTCTTCAACTGCTGGATCCAAAAGTGGTTTGTTGAGAGTAATGCAGATTGGAGCTTTGTCTCTCCCGAGAATGCAATTTGTCATCTTGTAGGAGAATACTCGATTGATTTCTTCAAGACGAAGGGCTTTGTAAACGTCATCTGTGCCGATCCATTTCAGGGCAAAGTCTTCTTCGTCTTGCATGGCTTCAAAGGTTTCCAAGAAAGTTCTTAAGGGAGCAGTGCGCTACTTTTTCCACTGCAAAACTCGTTGGTAATCCCTTTCAATGGATTCTCTAAGCAATTGATCTGGTGAAGGTTGAGGAACAGTTACTTCAGGAGCTGGTGCTGATGGTTTCGGGATATCTGGAGTTGCTACCGGCACAACGGCTGTCTCGTCTACCAACGCAGGTTCTTGTGTCAGAATTACCTACTCTGCATTGGTAGGTTCTTGTGGCAGAGATGACATATCAATCAATGCATCAGACGCTCTTTTCGTCTTTTCTGGAGAACCAGGTTCTTGTGGAAGACTTAAGCGATTGGCCTCCATATCTACATCAGCAGGTTCTTGTGTCAACTCATGAGGGAATTGCTCTGCTGAAGTAGGTTCTTGTGGATGGGGGACTTGAGAAGAAACGAGAACAGTTTCTGGGTCTTGATCATCAGAAAGTCTTTCAGGAAGGACAACTTTCGGTTGAGCTTCCTCATGAGGATGTGCTCCTTTCGTGATCTCTTCCCCCTGTGAAGGTGCTTCTCTCGTGTCTACTACTTTCGGTGTAGTATGTTTCTTCGAGGAAGGCTTTGGCTTGACAGGAGACCAAAAGTGACCCTTTTTGCCCAGTCTTGAAAGAGTCAAATTGTCTTCTTCGGATGAATCTTTTACAACGATTGTTTCTGGTGGTGGAGTAGGTGGAGTAGGATCTTTCTTCTCTTGAGGAGATTTCGGAGGAGTTGGAAGAGGTAAAATAACATCTGTCTTCTTTGCCTTACTCCGAGAGGAGTGTTTTTTCTCGCTTTTGTCGTTTAGGCTTAGGTTGATCATCCTCTGAAACCTTAGGAGTTCTTGACTTCCTCTTGGTTTTAACCTGCTCAATAGGAATCCCTAACTCCAATGCTTTCTGCTTGTCATAACCTGATGGTTTCTGTTTCATATGGCATGCTTTCGGTCCTGGCCGGATTCCTGGTCGCATTAAGATTCCTTTGGTGACAAGAAGATGGCTGACCATAAATCCATACCCTAGTTTCTTGGCGACGTCACCAGGACTCTTTCTGTTGAAGGTGATGGTGTGGACGAGATTGTTGAAGATGATCTTTGACCAATCCACCTTGATTTCATTCAGAAAGGCATGCAGCATCTTTAATTTCTCCTTTGTTACGTCATCAGTTCCTGAAGTTCTGTGATCAACAACTTTGTTGAAGATATCAACGGTGAACTCATTATTTAGTCGAAACCACTTCTTCTTTAACGTCCAAGAGATCTCTGTTTTTGCCGGACCTTGGTTGTTCTTGATGGAGATATAGAAGTCTTCTGGATCGTGGTAATAATTGGTAAGGTTGGACATGTAAGAGTCATCTCTCTGTGGAAAACCGTACGTGGTTCGAATGTCTTCCGAGGTGAGGATCACTTCATGATTGCGGACCCTGGAGGTGATGGTCAGTGAATCGGTAGAGATGTATGCATTCATGTAGAACTGAGTTACGTCAATAGGGTGCCATATGGTGTAAAGATGTGTGATAAATCTATACAACCCTGTTTCTGTGAGGAGTCGAATGATGTTTTCGCCAAATCTTCTATCCAATATGTATTCAAGAAATCCATGTGCATCCCACATGCTACCCCCTACAATAAAAGGTACTCTGGATTCAATGAACCTTAAGTCTTCAGTTGGAAAGCTTGGAATTTCCAGGATTGATGGTGTTTCTGGTTCTTTCTCAGTAGGTGAAGCTTGTGAGTGTTTCGCCATTGCAAAGGATTGAGAGAGAGAGAAGTATGATGGATGTGTGTAGGGATTGAGTGAAACGGTAAGGTATATTGAGAGGATGGTTTAAGTAGGGTTTTATCGGACTCTGGGTAACCGGTTATGGGTAACCCATTTAGAGATGGATTATTTGAATTTCAAAAGAGCTACCGGTTCTTCTTCTCCATATGGTAACTGATCATAGTGGGGAAATGATAAGATCGTGTGCAGATCAAATTTGATCATTCCATCATTTAATGAGGTGAGAGAAAAACACTCGAGTGCCTATGGGTGCATTAAATGCATGTCATGTCCTGTCTCAGACAGAGTGGGATAGTGGACCATTTTTCTCGGCCACATGATCCCCATAATGACTTATCTAAACGGTTTGGATTAGAAGCTAAAGGTGAAGCGTCTTAGGCACGATTCCAAATCCGAAGGTAGATAAGATTAGCACAACATAAGATTTGTGAGACAAATAAAGTCAAACAAATCCTTTTTACAACAACAAGGGTGCTTTTCCCGAGAGATTTATTACACAGAACAAACGTAATAATAACGATTACAATCTCTCGTGCATTAGTAGACAAGCCAGCCTTCACTCAATGCTATCCTTCTTCTTTCGTGCATTCTCAAAATACTCATTCTTTCGGATCTCATGAGCAAATACTTCAGCGATGAGTGTTTCGTGATCTGCCCCCATTGTTTCTCTAGAGAGACCTCGTCTCTCCATGTCATCCAATTCTGCCAAGACTTTGGCTTTAGCACCAGCGTACAATGCACGATATCTTTCTTCGTGTTTCAGAAGCGGTGTTAGTTGAACAAGGGAGTAGAATTCGGAGATGTCCGGTGCCTTTCCAGAAGGTGAACCTTTCTCAACTGATTTCCCGAGATCATGGTGAGACATTTTTTCTGACTCAGATAAGCTCTCGAATGTGAGGGCCATTTCCTTCCCTTTATCCATGAGCTTATGAAATGTGAAGAATGAGTCCATTGTTAAAAGAGAAGGTCCATTTAAATAGTGGGTTGGACATCTCAAAGGATGTGTCCGAATGACTTGACCAAGGCACGCCTTAGAGAATATATTCATTTCCAAGAAATTTGTCCTTAATCCGAGATATTAAATAGATGAGAAACGAGACAGGTAAAGTCTCGTTCAATGTCTTTAAAGAAAAGCAGAACCAACGAAGTTTTATTATGCATAATACCGAGAGAAGAAAATACATAAGATAAGATACAAAATCCAAGGGATCAATTTTTTTTCTCTCGTTCTTCTTGACTCCAGACGACTCAGCTTTCGCCTTTTTCAGATTTCCCCACATCTGCTTGTACCACTTTCCGGTACGTGGGTAGTTGGAACCAGATGAGGATTCAGGTTCTTCCCCCTTAGCATATGCCTCTTTTTCATCCTCTTGTTTCAGATAGGTCATATAATCTGGATCATAGAACTTGCTGGGATCTTCAGGGATGGTCAGAGTAGGGTCTGTTCCTTTTGAAGGCCTTTCTTCATTTTTAGATTTTTCAACAATATAGGCAGCCATTTCATCATATTGAAGAGATGAGTCAGAATCAGAGAGGATGTCTACTGGTGCTTGCAGACTGTTACCAGGATAAAGATCACCTTGTTCCTCCCGGATGCGCCTAGCAACCTCTCTTAGTTTGTGAGAGTCACCTCTAGTGAAAGGTTTCTTTGGAGACATGGTGAGGGAGAGAATGATGAGGATGATGTGAAGAATTCACCTCCTTTTATAGCAAGAGATTCATAATGTTCATGTGTCTGTTACACATATTTTTCAACGTAGCAATTAATGCTCATAAATATCTTCAAGGAGTTATCAATTCCTGGCAAGACTTTGACTGTGAATATTCGACTCTTTATTAACCATGCTCCAACTTCAATGTGCTTATTTGTCAGATAACTCATAATGATTTATGGCCCCTTTTTGACCAGATTATATTTGTGTGATGAATTTTCCTGTGCCTTTAAACAAGAAACTGACAAAGATAAACATAGTCAGGAGATACATTTATTCTAAACACGAAAATAACATTTTTATTAAATCATAACGGATAGAGAAAGGGGGGTTCCAAGTCACGAGAGTACATCAAACAACAATTTAGAGAAAATGATAGGGCACGTGAAGTTCCAGACGGATCATCTCTTTGGTCACAACAGGCAGATTTGCCTCCTTTGCATATTCATCCAGCTCCTCAAGTGAGAGAGTGGGTTCGGGTGAATGAGTTGAGGACCGAGAGTGAACCATAGTGAAATCTTCATGAGATTGTTCACTAGGTTGAGGAACTTCAGGAATAGGATACCAGCGAAAGGTAGGTGTAGTTGTTGAATGCTTGTTAGAGCTTTTCATCACCATTATTCTCTCATTAGCAAGCCGTTTGGCTTGTTCTAGGTGGTATGCTTTCTTAGCCCTGGATTCATTGACCAGATTGTCAAGAATCTCCTTCTCCTTTCGTGTTGCTGTATTGGGCATAGAGTAAGTTACGTTGACCCTTTCCCCATCTTCTTCCAACTTAATGATGGTGGCATTTGGTAGCTTGCGCTTCTCGCAGATGATGATCTAGGCGGGTAGCTCTTTTCTCAGCTTCATCGATCTTTCCTTTCCCTTTGTCCATCCCTGCAAGCTTTTTCTTTTCCTAAGGGTTGAGTGTGAGTAAGGCTCATGAATTGAGAAATCAATTTATAGGCAAAAAGTTATCGTGTGAATCTAAATAAAATCTTTTAGATACTGACACCATATTTCGTGTTGGTCAAGATATTAAAAAGATAATGAAAGATAGAGTTATATATTAGAAGAGCACAACATGATAACATCACAACTTATCACCATGACCTAACAAAGTTATTTAGGCCTTCTTTTTCTTGCTGCTTGCGGTGGATTTGAGAGGAGATGCCATCTTAGGAGGAGTGCTTGAGAGTGAGTAGTCAAAACTATCACTTAGTTCAAGCACACTGTTTTCCTTGACATACCCTATAGGGTTGCCAACAGAGTGAAATGATTCTCTTGATTCATTTTCCGTTGGGTCACGGAGAAGACTCTGTATGTGTTGAGAGTGTTCAAGAAATTGATTAAACTCTTGCTCGGTTACAAGTAGATCATTGAGGATTTCACTTTTCCCTTCTTGTGCCTCAGTGATTGTTCTTTCGCTTCCTGTACTCATATCTGCACATGCAATGACAAACACTAGAGTTTTTGTTAGATATGAAAGCTTAACCACGTCGTGTACCTCATTTATAAAGATCCCTGCGTGTGAGGATGGATCAAATCTTTTGAATATCGAGAGCAAGAATCTTTGCAGATTTGATTCTCTTGGCTTTATGTCATTTCAATCATTCCGATTTCATGCCTTAGAGAGGAGAATCTTGCTTCACTTAATGGTTTTGTGAGTATATCTGCAAATTGATCATCAGTATTAACATACTCAAGAGATATGTCTTTCTTTTCGACATGATCACGAATAAAATGATATTTGATGTCAATATGCTTAGTCCGAGAGTGTAAGACAGGATTATATGTAATGGCGATTGCACTCGTGTTATCGCATTTAATGCTCACTTCTCGTGCGTTTATACCATAATCCTTTAATTGATGTTTCATCCATAAAATTTGAGCACAACAGCTTCCGGCTGATATATATTCGGCTTCAGCCGTACTTGTAGCAATGGAGTGTTGTATCTTGCTAAACCATGATACAATTCTTCCTCCTAGGAACTGGCAGGTTCCTGAGGTACTTTTTCGATCAATTCGACATCCTGCGAAGTCTGCATCTGAGTACCCAATTAGATCAAATGATCCTTCTTTCGGATACCAAAGTCCAACACTTTGCGTTCCCTTAAGATATCTTAATATCTTTTTGGTTGCACTTAGATGACTTTCTTTCGGCTTGGCTTGAAATCGAGCACATACACCAACAGCAAACGAAATGTCAGGTCTGCTTGCTGTTAAGTATAGAAGAGAGCCAATAATGCCTCGGAAGTTTTTCTGATCAACATCTTTTCCTTCATTGTCAATATCCATTCTCAGGGATGTGCTCATAGGAATTTTGACCGAACTTTTTCCATCAATGCCAAATTTTCGGATTAGGTCCTTGGTATATTTGGCTTGATTAATGAATATTCCATCTGGGCATTGTTTGACTTGTAATCCCAGAAAATAGTTTAGTTCTCCCATCATACTCATCTCAAATTTACCTTTCATAAGATTGGAGAACTTTTCACACAATATTGGATTCGTGATTCCGAAGATAATGTCATCAACGTAGATTTGGACTAATAGAATATGATCATTATCTTTTATACGAAAGAGTGTTTTGTCAACCACTCCTTTCGTGAAACCACAGTTGATAAGAAAGTATGAAAGAGTGTCATACCAAGCTCGCGGAGCTTGTTTTAACCCATAAAGAACCTTTTTGAGATGATAGACCTTTTCGTGCTCATTATTGATTGCAAAACCAGGTGGTTGTTTAACATACACTTCTTCTTCAAGAAGTCCATTCAAGAAAGCACTCTTGACATCCATTTGATAAACTTTGAAGTTCATATAGGCCGCAAATGCCAGGAATATACGTATAGCCTCCAATCTAGCTACGGGGCGAAGGTTTCATCAAAATCAATTCCTTCTTCTTGGCAGTACCCCTTAGCGACAAGACGAGCTTTGTTCCTAACAATGAACCCATCTTCACTCATCTTGTTTCTGAAGACCCATTTTGTTCCTATGACGTTTTGATGGGATGGTCTTGACACAAGTTCCCACACTTCGTTTCGTTCAAACTGATGAAGCTCTTCCTGCATTGCTATTACCCAATCTGGATCATTTAATGCTTCTTCTATGGTTTTGGGTTCCATTTGAGATAGAAAACATGCCATCATGTTCTCATGCAAAGAAGCTCGTGTTCTTACACCTTCTTGGAGATTTCCAATAACTTGATCTGGTGGGTGATCTCTTAACCATCTAAGGTCAGGTTCAAAAACATCTTGTTGGTTCTGAGCATCCATTTCAGGAATGTATGGTAGATCGATGTATATCATTGGTTCAGATGTTGTGGCACTTATAGGATCATTCTGTTGAGTTCCAGCCTTTTCTTGAGACATAGGTTCGGGTTCTGAAATTTTTTGCTGATATTTTGTGTAAGGCGAAAATATATCTTCTTCGTCTGAGATTTCTTCATCAACAGGTTGCTGAGGGCTTTGACTTGATTTGATTGATGTTTTGCTACCGGATGGATTCTTCTCAGATTGCTCATCAAATTTGACATGAATGGATTCCTCAATTACCATTGTTCGTTTGTTTAGAATTCTGTATGCTTTGCTTACTGAAGAGTATCCCATAAACAGTCCTTCATCAGCTCTTTCGTCAAAAGCCCTTAGATGGTTCTTTCCGTTGTTATGTATGAAGCACCTGCAACCAAAGACATGAAAATAACCAATACTAGGTGTTTTACCTTTCCATAGTTCATATGGTGTTTTGTTGTGAGATTTGTTGATCAAGGATCTATTTTGTGTATAGCATGCCGTGTTTATAGCTTCGGCCCAAAATCTCTTTGGTAGACCTGAGTGCGAGATCATTGTTCGTGCAGCTTCTTTTAGGGTTCTGTTTCTTCTTTCAGCCACTCCGTTTTGCTGAGGAGTTCGTGCTGCCGAGAGTTGGTGAAAGATTCCATTTTGCGCACATAACTCTTTTATGACTTTGTTGACAAATTCTGTTCCCTGATCTGATCTTATTCGAATTATTTTGACTTCCTTTTCTGTTTGAAGTTGTCTCAAGAGATTGGGGAGAGTAGATTCCGTTTCATTCTTCTTTTTCAAGAAAAGTACCCAAGTGTATCTCGTGTAGTCATCTACTATAACGAGAGTATATTTCCTTCCACTTAAGCTTGCTGGATCAATAGGTCCAAATAAATCCATATGTAATAGACTTAGAGATCTTGAGTTTGCGTCCACATCTTTCGATTTAAAGGATGATTTGATTTGCTTTCCTTTTTGACATGCTTCGCAAATTTTATCTTTCGTGTATGTTGCTTCAGGCAGTCCTCTCACGAGATTTCTTTTGGCAAGCTTGTTTATTGTCTTCAGGTTTAGATGGCTCAGTTTGTTGTGCCATTCTTGATTGAGATCTGCATTACTTTTGGCCACAAAACAAACATTAGCGTTAGAAGAATTTAAGGATATTACATACATGTTCTTCTTTCGTTGACCCATTAAGGCTGTCTTGCCATCCTTCGTGTTCACGATTGTACATTCGTCTTTGGAGAATTCAACTTTGTATCCTTTGTCACAGAATTGACTTGTGCTTAGGAGATTGAACTTCAGTCCTTCAACATAAGAGACATCTTGTATTGTTATTCCCTTTTTGATGATGTCCCCTTTTCCACGAGTCTTGCCACTGTTTTCTCCTCCAAAGATAACTTTGGGTCCATCTACTTCCATAAAGTTGCTCAACATTGTTTTATCACCAGTCATATGTCTTGAGCATCCACTATCAATATACCATATGACTTGTTTTTCTTGCATCAAAGATTATATGTTTTTAGGTACCCCTTGAGTTTTGGGTCCTTGAGGGTTAGCAGTCAACTTTGGAACCCACATCAACCTAGAGTGTCCACAACTCATCCTTGGTCCTCTATATCCATTAGATGTGCGATAATCATAATGGATGCTGGCAAAGACTTTAGCATTATATCTTTTGCGAAGATATTCCTGAGGAGGATTCTCATAATGTTTGAGATGATTAGTTTGTTTACGCAGATGAACCTTTTCAAATACTGCTTTAGAGAGAGGTTCTGGGTAATCAAACCAATCTTCTTCTGATGGCCCAGTCCATCCATTGCCATACCCAGATCTTATGAAGGATCTTTCGGGTTGTCTGATTTGTCCGTTCTTTGAGATTCCTTGAGTAGGATTCTTTCGTGTGGATTTCGGACGATATTGCCTCTGGTTAACATTCGTATTTTTCTTGGATTGAGTGTTCCAGTTAGGCTGACCTCTTTTATGGTGTAGATTTTGTCTATTGCCATTTGGTCCATTCCTTTTGACATAAGTTTGTCTAGGATTGCCATTAACGGATTTCTCTTTTCCAGATTCCACAATTCGTTGTACGGCCGTTCCTTTCAGTTGGCTTGTTGATTGTGGTGTTTCGACATTATTAATTACCATCATAGGCTCAGACACCTGGGTGGGTCCTTGAACAAATGCAGCCTCGAAGCTTTCGTGTGAATATGCATTCGTGGATTTGTTCAATCCAACTTGTGAAGAGGAGCTGGGGTTAAAACCAATTCCAGTTCTTTCCCCGGGCAGTCTGGATTCATTCATCATTATATCCATTAGATTGGATGAATTATTGAATTTATCCAAGACTTCAAGCAGTTCTTGCTCTCTCTTTTCTCTTGCTGTGCACTGCTCCTTCAGAGCGAGAACATTTTTCTCGAGTTGCTCCTTAGCAATGGCTAGCATAATATTCTCAATTCGAACTTGCCTCAGCGCATTGTAGATAATCATGAGCCGAGAGTTCTCCTCCTTAAGTTTGGAGTATGTGTTATTTATCACCTTGAACATCCTCATCATTTCGGTAATAGATTCATTGGAGGTTTGACTTCCCACAGAACTTGACTTAGCTGAATAACAAGAGGATGAATGAGAGTTTACCTGATCTTCGTCTGCCATGAGGCATAGTTCGTCTGACTCTTGACTGAATAGGCACAGCAGTCCCTTTTCTTCATCAGTGTTTTCGTCTTCTGAGCTCGAGCTTGAGGAGCTACTTTCGGTTGCAACTGTATCAGAAGTTTCATTTACTACCATTGCCTTCCTCCTTCTTTCGTTTCTGGAGCCTGATGATTCTGGCTTGTCATTTCGTTTGTATCTTTCTCCAGTCTCCTTGGATGGGCTATTGGTAGAGTTGCTATCTTGATGTTTGCTCACTAATGGATGAGGACAATTGGCCTTGAAGTGCCCTGGTTTTCGACAATTGTAGCACAATAGTTGCGAGTCTGAGGTTTCTGCTTTTGAAGTTTGAAGAGAACTTTCGTGTTGCTTTCGGGGACCCGAACGGTGTGAGTCTTGAAAGTTGTTCTTCCTCATGAACCTTTTCATTTTCCTGACAAATAGTGCATATTATTCATCAGATAAAAAATCACAGGAGTTAGATTTCGACCTGTTGGATGTTGATGCTGATTGATTCGCCACGAGAGCGACATTTTTCGTTTCTGACTCTTCGGCATCTTTCGGTTCATGTTCGAACTCATATGCTTTGAGATCACTAAAGATCTTGGCCGTGCTCGTTGTCTTCATATCTCGACTATCTCTCATCGCTATGACCTTCATTTCCCAAGATTTTGGCAAGCCACGAAGAATCTTCAGATTCTTTTCTTTCTCAGTCAGTTCTTTCCCGAGATCTGTCAGGTCTCCCATGAGTCTGGTGAATCTTAGTTCCATATCCATGATCGTCTCATTTGGGAGCATTTTAAATTCTTCAAACTTCTTCATCGCAACAGTCAGTTTGTTGTCTTTCTCTTGTTCATCCCCTTCTCCTAGTTCCATTAGAACTTTCCATATTTCCATGGCATTCTTGCACTTTCGGACTCTTGGGAATAGGGAGTCGTCAAGGGAGTTGTAGAGGATGTTCCTAGCCACATTGTCCAGGTTTGATCTTGTCCTTTCTTCTGGGGTGTATAAGTCTTTTGGCTTCAGTATCATCTGCTCAGCACCGGCTCCTTGAGCTGCCGCCTGAGTGTTCGCCATCATAACTGTAATTGGTCCAGTTGTTATGACGTCCCACATTTCGTCATGTATCGAGCAGAGAAATGCCTGCATTCTCATTTTCCAGTCATCAAATTTGGCAAGACTGAAGGCAAGCTGCTTAGATCGGTTAGCATGATCCTTTTCCATTTTGCAAAAATTCGTGCAAAGTTAAAAATTATGCAGATTTTTCAGAATTTTGATAGGGGATCTACCAGGCAGTAAATGCAAAGCCTTTACCGTTCAAGGTGTTAGGCTCTGATACCACTTGTTGGTCCCGATAGAGTGTAGCGAGAGTCTAGAGGGGGGGGGGGGGGGTGAATAGACTCTTTTCGTGAAATGCCCTAAAAGTCACCTTTCGGTGTTTTGGCACAGCGGAAATGTCATATTCGTTTTATTTTCTTTGCACGAGTTTATGACATAAGAAAAGCTTTCGGTAAAGGTGATAATGAGGATGATATGAATGCAGAAATAAAGTGCGTAAGTAAAGAGATAGAAGGGACAAGAGATTTTATAGTGGTTCGGCTAACGTTGCCTACTCCACTCTTCTTCCACAACTGATGGAAGGATTGCACTATCACTCTTTAGTACAATTACACAAAGACTTCCTTGATCACTAAGCCGGACAGCCTTCGTAGGTTTTTCAACTCCTCGAGTTTACTCCGCCTCTATCAACTTCTTCTTCAGAGTTGAGGTTGGTAGAAAATGATTTCTTGATTTCTCCAACGTGATGAAGTCTTGACTGTGAGGATGATTGCTTCGTACAAATGGCAAGACTTCTTTAAGGTGTAAGAAAATGATCAATAACCTTCTTCAAGTAACTTCACACCTTAACACTGGTTCACAAAAGCTTTTAGAGATTTTGAAAGCGTTTAAGAGCTTTTGCAAGTAAATGAGTCGAGTGAAAGGAACCAGCACCTTCTTAGTTGATGAAGGTGGGTTTATATAGGTGATGAAAATTCATCCGTTGGAGGGAGATGAAATTTTCGAACCTTTTAACCAGTGGACAAGGACCGGGGAGCTTCATGCATTAAATGCTCCATTAATGAGGTTGTACCATGTAGTCGTTGAAGGTATGGAAAGCATTAGGGTTTTGTCCTTTAGCTTCAGGAGATGGTACATCTTCATTTAATGCTCCTTGATTAGTGTGTCCCATAAGATGAGGTCCTTATTGTCCTAGGATGTTGTCAAATCAGACAGATAAAACATTCTTCTCGTTGTTGAAGAAAAGTAATGCTTGGTAAGAATCGTCTTAGACAAAAGTGTCCTTTCGTGGTAGATGACAACTCCTGCTTGACTTTCGTTGTTGTTCATCATGCCTTGTGTCTTCTTTCGTCTTGGAGACCCTATCAACTAGTCATAACTCATTTTCGTGTGTTTGTTTAGCTTAACACGAATTACAGGGGAGTTATGACAACTCTCGTCTAGGACGAAAGCAGCGATCGAAAAAGCTAATAGTTAGGGGTTTACCTTCTACATTACATTGGTATCATCAAAATCCTAATACAAGGTTCCTAACATAAATCATTTATAATTGAATCTATATTAAATTATTTTGTAATATGCTTTCCAATGCACACATTTCTTTGTACGGTTAAAAGAATGAAAACATTCACGCAATCACGCATGTTTTAAAAGACTATTGATTATTTCTTGAAAACAACCATCTTCACAACATAACATAATAGCAATTGTTTTCTCAAATAGATATACTACACAATTTTTACATTATTATGCATGTTAAATTAAATACAAAATTTATCACATAACCACAAATCTGCATAATTAACTAAATAAATGCACCTTGATATCCATTATTTAGAATCAAACAAAACAACTATTTAAAATAAACAATAGAATATAAAACAAAAATTAATCAAACAAGTAGTTAAAAAAAATTAACTTGAAAATATGCATAGATTTTAATGACAAATTATCTTGTTATAGCGTATATGTCGCATATATGTATTGTTCTAGAGAGAGAAACTAGCTTAGTAGGTAGGTTAAATGAAGTTTAATTTGAATATGAGTCAATAATATACTTAAGGAAGACATAATTTGAAATGGAAGACAATTGAAGAAGTTGAGAAGATGAAGAATTTTATAACTTACCCTGTAAGATTAATTTAAGTGGGAGGGTGCGTGGCCAAATATTTTGAAAGAACAACAAAATTTTAATATTCTATATAATCTTTTTTTTTTCAAAAAATTAATATTATATATAATATTAAAAGATATTAGGGGTGGGGTGGGGTGGGGTGGGGGCAAGGCCCCCCATAACATATACTTGCATTCGCCCTTGCCGACTAAGTTGGTCGAATTGTTCACTTGGTAATCCTAAGATTACAAGTTTGACTTTAGTGGAAGTGGTCTATCATTCTTTTATTGGTTTTAGTTATAGCTTGAGCTAATCACTTATAAGTTTGTTGATCGGGTTGTCAACATGGTAATCACAACAGTATTATAAGTTTGACTCTAGTAAAAGCTAGCATTCGATTGGCTTTCTTGATTTGAGCAAGTCAATTATGACAATCTAGTGCCACACACGAATTGACCAGGTCAATGGGCTAGCTAGTTTTCCATAAAATTAAATGTGTAGGAGGATAATAGCGTAAAGAGTAATTCTGTCTTAGAGGCCAAGGTTGGTGGAATTAGGTATGCAAACTCGATTAACTTGAGGGAGTTTGGCAATAGTTAGACTTAGCTTGACTATGAAGAGGATGGAGGCGATTCAAAGGATACAACTGGTCAAAAGTTATTGTCGTTGCTCTGATCAAACCATGGCACGACAAAACTAATTTGGCACTGTATGAGGTTAAGGTTGGTCCTCGGGACGTCGCACGGGCATTGTGCTCTATGCCATACTCTAGGCATGTGATAGTAGACTTGTTTAATTTACTTCTTTGTGATATTTTGTCAACTAAGGTCACTAGCTAGATAAGGTTTACCTAATGCATACCTTCGAATAGAAGCAGTGAATTTCCCCCGTCACCAAAAAAAAAATGAAACTTATAAACAACAAAATAGTTGGAGAAAAACCTTAAACCATTCCAGCTCCCACTGCATTTGAAGGGCAGCACCAGAAACAAGATTCAGTTTGTGCCGAGGGGCCAATTTCCCAGCCAAATGCACAATGTTGTTACTGTTGTTGTCTATGTTATCTAATATAGCATGCAGAAGACCATATGTTCCACTGTTGGTCCCGGTAGTGTCAGAGAGAGTCTAGAGGGGGGGGGGGGGGAGGGGTAATAGACTCTAATCGATTCTTTTCGACTAAGCTCCTTTCGGAGATATACGCAACGGAAATAGAGTTTTGTTTTAACTATTCTTTGCACGCTTTCGTGTTAATAAAATTTGGCGTTTGGGCGATATGATATGCAAAGCACGAAATTAAAAGCGATAAGTAAAGAGAGATGGACAGAAAGATTTGTATAGTGGTTCGGCCAACTGTGCCTACTCCACTCTTCTTTCACAACTCGTGAAAGGGTTTGCACTATCACTCCTAGTACAAACTACTTCAAGCTGGCTTCCTTGATCACTAAGCCGGACAGCCACTTGAAAGGTTTTTCAACTCCTCGAGTTTACTCCGCCTCTATCAACTTCTTCCTAAGTTGAGATGTTGGAAAGAAAATATGATGGTTCTCCAACAGGTTGAAGCTTGTCTTGTCGTCTGGATGATCTTCACTTGAGAAAAGTACAAGACTGCTTCAAGTTGTGAAGTATGATGATGGATGAACCTTTGAAAAACTTCACAATAAACACTGGTTATGAAAAGGTTTGAGGATGAAACTGCTTTGAAGAGCTTTTCTTAAGATTGCAAGAGTGAGTTAACCAGCACCTTCTTCAATGGTGAAGAGAGGTATTTATAGGTGGAAAAATTCATCCGTTAGAGGGAGATGAAAATTTCAAACCTAATAACCAGTGTGTATTACTCAGTGGGCATTGAGCATTTAATGCACTTGTACTGTATAGCCGTTGGAGCCAAAAGCAATATGGCTTTTGTCCTTGATCTCTGACAAGATAGTACAAGTCTTTTAATGCTCATTGTCTTTAGTGAAAATCATTCCTAGGACACTTTTTGTCCGAATGATTTGCCCAACTGAGTGAAAGACAACATTCTCATTGTTTCCTTTAATGAGTGTTGTCTTTCTACAAGTCTGTCCTTGACTTGTTTACTTAGGAAAGAGGGATGAGAGATTGTCCTCATCTTTCGTCCTTTCTTTTTAGACGAAAGTTCCTTTTTCAAACAGTCCATCCGAGACTTGCTTTAATCCTTCTTTCGTCTGGAGGCATCTTTCGATCATCTTCATGTAGACCTATTTTACTAGTCTCGTGCATGGTTTAACATCTCATGCCTATTTCATACGAGACTTACCTATTAAACGAAAAATGGGGGTCTACAATCTAAGACAGTTTGGTATCATCAAAATCTAAATACACTTATTCCAAACATCCACAAACAAGGTTAGCATCATGCAATGAAATTATGGTGTATGAAGTTTTAGATTTGCCTTGCTGTGTATATGAGCATTGTCAATTCTTTGGACAATGGTCATACCGTTTAGAGTCCAATGTAGTTGTATTTCTGATCAACAACTTTGTAGTTAAGTCACCCAGGTCTGACAATGATGTAAGAACAATTTTGTCCATTAAAAAAATAATTGTAAAATATTTGTAAAGTAATGTACAATTGTACAATTATATAAATACATACAAAAAATATTAATACAATAATGACCTAAATCATTCCAATATATAATGCAAAAGCATAATTGAAATATTGAATCTTGTTCTAAACAATCAAAAGAAGATTAATTAATCGAAAAAAAAAAACAAAACTTAACATAAATATGTTTTTTTTTTATGCAAGAAAATGATTTTCAATATTCCTGAATGCTATGTATTTAGTCGGGCAAATTATTGTATTTTTTAATACATTATAACATATTTGTAGTATATGTTTAACAATTATGCCAACTCTGATTGTGATGGGGTTCGAACCTAAGACATTTCTTATAGAAATTAATGAGTAAGTTAAGAATAATAAATACTTAGGGAGCGTTTGGTTCACGGAATCTTGGATTACCCCAGGTAATAGCATTACCTCCAGGGAGGTAATGTGAGATTTTAGGAATTTAAGATTACCTTATATGTTTGGTTTGGATTGTATAATATAATATGACCTTGTTTGGTAAAGGGTTATATTTTAGGTTATATGGATGAATTTACTATAAGGTCCTCAATAATATATATATATATATATATATATATATATATATATATATATATATATATATATATATATATATATATATATATTTATTTATTTATTTATTTTTATTTATTTATTTATTTATATGTATGAATGTATATCAATGCTTAAATATTAAAAAAAAAAACTAAATATGTAAATATACACACATGTATATTTGATTATATAAATATATATTTATTTCATTATTATTATTATTATTATTATTATTATTATTATTATTATTATTATTATTATTATTATTATTATTATTATTATTATTATTATTATTATTATTATTATTATATAAGGATTAGTTAACAAGGGCAAAGTTGGAATAATTCAAGATAATCTAAGATTACCTAAAAAAATAGGGGTAATCACATTACCTTGAAACATTACCGCCACATCAGCTTTCAGGTAATATAACATTACTAGGTAATCTCATCATTTGAACCAAACAAGGTAATAAAACATTAACAGACTAGATAACCTAGGTAATCTAAGATGACTCGAACCAAACACCCCCTTAAGGAATTTTCTGTTACTAAAGTTTATAGTAACGGAATGCATGGTTATTTACGGAAAGAAAATAATATATAGAGGATAAGGAATGAAAATCATAAAAGAAATATTAAAATCAAAATCATATTAACCATTCATTTCAACAAACAATTACAGAATCCAGGACATAACTTTATTGGCTCTTATTAGATTTGTAGATGTCAATGATATAGGATATTGTACCTGCATTATGTGAAACTAGTCTCTTTGATTATATTCACGAGAAATCTCATAATCCCTACTAGAAAATGTAGTTTGGCTGAAACTTGCCTAGTATGAATGTATGTCTTTGATTGATAGAATAACTCTAAGGAATATTACAAATATATAATCCTGACTAAGGCTATTCTAAGTAAGGTAAGTATCAATTACATAATGTAAAGAATTGTAACATACAATTACAATGATTTGATTTGATATACATTAATACACCCCTCAAGCTGAAGGTTGGAGGGAGACAACATTAAGCTTGCCACGTAGAATCTCAAATCGCGAAGCCGGAAGCGATTTTGTAAAGATATCGGCCAGTTGATCTTTAGTAGATACAAAATTGACTAGAAAGTCTCCGGATGCTACTTTGTCACGAACAAAGTGAAATTCAATCTCAACATACTTCGTTCGAGCATGAAAAACAGAATTAGCGCATAAGTAGGTGGCGCCAAGATTATCACACCATAGTGTTGCCGGAGTATCGGAATGAAGACCAAACATTACAACGTCTAGAGTTTGCCTATCATCAACCAATTAATTATGAGTGGCATGCAAGTCAATATGGGAGCTCGGGAAAGCGACGCTGATCGAAAATGCCCCGTCCATACGTAGATGACACCAAAGCTACAAGTAGAAGGAATTGAAGAAGCACAAATGAAGTGACGGGCAAACATGCAAATCCAGCCACTATAATAACAACTCCCCTTCTGTCATGCCCAAATACCAGATACACTGTGGCGGAGAAGGCAATCATCATAAATATTATGGACAAAAACAAGGTGAAGAGGCCTATGATTAATCTCTTGGGAAGAGCGTATAGGAAGTCTTGTTCTGCATAGCGCGAAGTTAGGATGGACAAGAAGACGAGCAAGGAAGTGGCGGATGTGAAGAGAGATGCAGCATTTGAAATGCCAAATATTGTGAAAGCAGTGTAGTTTGAGAAGATTGGGAGGCCATTTTCACCACTGTTGCCACCAGGAACTGTAATGGATGCTGCAAAGACTATAGTAACAATGAGGCCTGCTGCAATTGTGCATGAAGTTGCTGTGTCTTTCATCCATTTCTCCCCTGCCTCTTTTAACTCCTTATGCTTCTCCGTAAAGACCATACTCGGAGTTTTGCCATCTTTATTCAGACATGACAAGAAATGTGATGGTGTAATTTTTTTCACTTCCTGCAGATCAGATGAAATGAATCATATATATATATATATATATATATATATATATATATATATATATATATATATATATAGGGAAGGGATCAGGTGCATTTGTGGCTTTCCGTGCAGTTGATTAATGTGCCTGAGCTTTGTACTTAATGTGCATGAGTCTTGTGTTTAATGTGCTTGAGCTTTGTACTTAATGTGCGTGAGTTTTGTACTTAATGTGCCTGAGTCTTGTGTTTAATGTGGCTGATATTTGTACTTAATGTGCGTAAGTAGTTCAGAATTACGACCTCAGAAGGAAGCAGAATAGAAAATTTTCACAATCCCCTTCTTTTTCACAATCTTTGAATCTCTCATTAGCAACTTCGCTCTCATTAGCAGCCTCTCAGTATGCAAAGCAAAACAAGACAAAATTCATTCATCCACCACTTCGAAACAAAAACAATAAGAAAATGCAGCAGTGGATGCACTATGTTGGACAGACAACCCCAGCCCCAACCCTAACCAAATTGGTCTACAACCTGTTGACTTCATAACCTCAAGATCACAAGTTTGACTCTCAATGGAATCACCTAAGTGGTTTACCTCCTTAGATTGAGGTCACAAGACTGGCATGGAGCCTACGCACCGTAGTGTAGTATGTGGTGGTGAGTTTCATTGTGATCAAAAAAACAAAAACAAAAACAAAAATGAAACAATGGGGGAGAATATATAAGATATTGTGACATACCATACCTTAAACCATTGAAGCTCTCGTTGCATTTGAAGAGCTGCACCAGAAACAAGATTTAGTTTTTGGGGAGGTGCCAATTTCCCAGCCAAATGCAAAACGCTATTATTATCTGTGTCTCTATAATCCGGAAAATTAGTCCTAAGCACACTGGTTCGACAAACAAGGTTAAAAACATTTTCGCTACGATTCATTACTGCAACGTGAAGTATATTCTGGCGCATGGAGTTTCCGAAATAAACCGTCAAAGGATATGCTTCCGCAACATTTAAGATGACTTGCCAAATGTCTAAACTCGTTGCTTCAAGGAGTGCATTATCTGTGAGTGAGGTCACTTGTGTATCATTTAGGGTTTTGAGTTGATCGCACAAGCATTTAAGAAGCTTCATAGCTTGGTGGTGTAGCACCATTTTGTTTACTATGCTCTTCTCTACCAGCCCTGGTAGATAGATAGATAGATATATCGAATTAAAACAATAAAAATAAACAAAATCTATTAGTTTTGCTATTATATATCTTCCAATTATATATTCTGATCTGATGTGGTCATGTTAGGTAGTTATGTATCCACACACACATCCATACATTGTAGTAGTGAGGTGATGAGGTGGGAAATTGGTGTAGATGTTGTTGACTCTACCTTAGAAACACCTGCATGCAATGCAATAATAATTTTTACTAATAACTTAAAAATTCAAATGAGTGGTAATTAATTGGCTGGCAAGCACGAGATTGAAGCTAGAATAAGGCTCTGTTTGGCAAACCTAGCTGAAAAGCTATAAGCTAGGAGCTGATAGCTGAAAAGGAGCTGAAAGCTGAAAAGCTATAAGCTCGGAGCTGAAAAATTGAAGAGTTGTTAAGCTAGCTGTTATGATTGAAAGTGTTTGGTAAAATTAGCTTTTTGATAAGCTGATAAATGTAAAAAGACTAAAAAGGACATCTTCATAAAATATAAATTAGTTTGTTTACATATTAAACTTTAACATTTCGTCTTCCAAAAAAAGTAAACACTTTTTAAAATAAAACTATTAGCATGATCATGATCTAGCATTCCATAATGAAGTAGCAATATTGTTGCGAATCTCCTTCATCTCCATAGAGGTGTGACTTAAATTTTCATTGATGGAGATATTACTACTTGAATCTTGAAGTTCATTGGGCGGTATGTAATCTTGATGCTGCTCAAGCACATTAAACATCATGTTATCTTGTGAATTTTTCCGAATATAATTATTTAGTGCAAATGTGGCCATAATAACAACAATTTGGGTCTCCTCACTAAACTGTGGCATTTTAGCAAGTATCTTCCATCTCTTATTCAATACTCCAAACGACCTCTCAATACAACTTCGAAGAGAAGAATGTGCACGATTGAAGCCATATTGCTAATTTTAAAATAATAATAATAATAATAATAATAATAATAATAATAATAATAATAATAATAATAATAATAATAATAATAATAATAAGCTAAAGTTTCAACATAATTGTTTAGCAGGAAAGAAGACTAAGGAAGGGATTGACGTGAAAGTTGGTATAGGGGAAGAGAAAGAGTTTTAATTCATAAGGTTAAAATATGTCATTACTTTAAAATAATAAGGGTAAAGATGGAAAAAAAGTTAGGAAGCTAGTAGCTTATTTTGAAACGCTACTTAAAGTAGCGTTCCAAAATAAACTCTTATTTTAAGCTAGGAGCTTATTTTGGGAACATTACCAAACAGCTTATAGCTTATTAGTAGCTTAAAATAAGCTATAAGCTCCTAGCTTAGCGTTGCCAAACAGAGCCTAAGTATATATATAAATAAAGATAGACAATAGAAACGGAAAAGTTACTCACAATAGTATATGAAACTTTGCCAAAAGTTTAGACTGTGTTTGTTAACAATGGAATAGTCATAAATAACTATGGCATCCAAAGCTGATACATGGTTACCTAACCTCTTATGATGGCCCAAGTCAGGGTACCTTTCAACCAATTGCAGAGCCAAATCTGTATATATATATACATATAAATTATAATAAGCTAGCTAAGCAAAGAGGCTAATTAAGATATAGTTGGACGACTATATACACGTACCATAGAATTTATATATGATTAATTCAACAAGCATAGTGACACCAGTTGGGCCTGCATATGGATTAGGCTGTCCGTATTCATCATCCCTAGTGAGACGAAGGAAATACAGAAAGGCGTCCTTGCTTTTGCGATAATTCCCAGCTGCATAATGGATGGGGAAAAAACCTTGTTTGTTTTGAAGATAGAGGAGATTAGAATTCCTGCGAACAAGGATATGAGCCACCTCAATGTTTCCATGCCGGGCAGCGATGTGAAGTGGGGTAGACCCATAGTCGTCTCTGGGGCTAAGTTCATGGTCCAACAATAATGCTACAAGCTTTTCCATAAAGGAGGCATTACCTACTCTAGCACCAACATGCAATGCACTCTCTAAGTCCGTCTTAAGTGGAGATTGAATTGCTGCGGGGTTTTGGTTGAAGAATATTTGAGCTTCATCCCAATTTGCTGCCAATATTGCTCTGTATAGTGGCCGGTATTTGCTGTAATCAACTGCAACATCATCCTCATCGTCGTCATCATCATATAATATCATATTTGGGTCGGGGAAGCTAGCTACCTAGCTACAATTAATTACTCCCTTCGTCTCATTTTATGTGTCTAACCAGACTAAAACTATTTTAAATTTGGCAATTCAATCAGCAAAAACCTGAACTTAACTTGTTAAAAATGTTAATTGTTTTTTTTTTTTTTTTTTCGGATTCAATGACTTATTAAGGGTTATTTGAGTTTGATGACTTAATTGCCTTTCCCAAATATTTCAGTTACTTATTTGTACTGTTAGGAACCTTGTATTAGGATTTTGATGATACCAATGTAATGTAGAAAGTAGACCCCTATCTCTTACGTTTTTATTGTATCGCTACTTTCGTTCTAGACGAAAGTTGCCATAACTCATATGTAATTCGTGTTAAGCTAGAACAAACACACGAAAAGAGTTATGAATAGAAGATAGGCTGATCAAGGCGAAAGAAGACTCCACAGCAACGAAAGAAGGAGTTGTCATTAAAAAGACAGTTCTTTTCAAGACTATCTCAACAAGTATTCTTCTTCTCATCAACAAGAAGAATGTTCTACCTGTCTGATTTGACAACATCCTAGGACAATAAGGACCTCAACTCATGGGACACGCTATCCAAAGAGCATTTAATGAAGTTGTACTATCTCTGGAGCTAAAAGACAAAAGTCATCAGATCCTCCATACCTTCAACAGCTACATAGTACAAACCCATTAATGGAGCATTAAATGCATGAGGCTCCATGGTCCTTGTCCAACAGATAAAAGGTTTGAAAAATTCATCTCCCTCCAACGGATGAATTTTCATCACCTATATAAACCAACCTTCATCAACTAAGAAGGTGCTGGTTCATTATCACTCTACTCACTCTCTTGCAAAAAGTTCTTAAAAAGTGAACAATCTCAAAGCTTTTTGCGAACCAGTTATTTAAGGTGTTAAGGCATTTGAAGTAGATCACCCATCACTGGCCTACATCTTGTAAGAAGTCTTGCACTCTTGAAGCAATCATCCCACACCAACAAGACTTCACAGTTGGAGGAATCAAGAAATACTTTCTCACCAACCTCAACTTAGAAGAAGAAGTTGATAGAGGCGGAGTAAACTCTCGGAGTTGAAAAACCTTCAAAGGCTGTCTGGCTTAGTGATCAAGGAAGTCTTTGTGTAATGGTACTAAAGAGTGATAGTGCAATCCTTCCAGCAGTTGTGGAAGAAGAGTGGAAGTAGGCAAAGTTTGGCCGAACCACTATAAAATCTCGTCTCGCTCTTCTCTTTACTTACTGCTTTATTTTACTGCTTGCATATCATCTTTTTCATCACTCATCTTATCTTTTTATCAAACTCGTGCAACCCTCTCTTTATAACCTTTCCGCTGTGCTTATCTTACTCAAAAGTGTTGTCAGGGTTTTTCTTTTAAAAATCTAAAGAAAAACGAGAGTCTATTCACCCCCCCCCCCTCTAGACTCACCACACAATCTATCGGGACCAACAAGTGGTATCAGAGCCGAATACCTTGAACGGTAAAGGCTTTTTGCATTTTACTGCCTGGTAGATCCACCTTTTTTTTTTTTTGGATCTTCTTCGTTGCACGATTTTTTTAAATGGAAAAAGAATATGCACAAAATCGCTCTAAACAGCTTGCTTTTAGTCTTGCCAAGTTTGATGACTGGAAATTAAGAATGCAGGCTCTTCTGTGCTCTATTCATGATGAAATGTGGGACGTCATAACTACTGGACCTATCACAGTGATGATGGCAAATGCACAGGCTGCTGCTCAAGGACCAGATGCTCTACAAATGATACCTAAGCCGAAAGAGCAGTATACCTCGGAAGAAAGAACAAGAGCAAACCTGGACAATGTGGCAAGGAACATTCTTTACAACTCTCTAGATGATTCACTCTTCCCCAGAGTCAGGAAATCTAAAAATGCTATGGAAGTATGGAAAGTTCTAATGGACTTGGGAGAAGGAGATGAACAAGAAAAGGACAACAAACTGACAATAGCCATGAAGAAGTTCGAAGACTTTAAGATGCAACCAAACGAGACGATCATGGAGATGGAGCTAAGATTCACAAGACTAATGGGAGACTTATCAGACCTTGGAAAAGAACTCACCGAAAAGGAGATGAATCTTAAAATTCTTCGTGGATTGCCGAAGTCATGGGAGATGAAGGTCATCGCGATGAGAGATAATCGTGACATGAAAACAACACCCACAGCCAAAATCTTCAGTGATCTCAAAGCATATGAGTTTGAACATGAACCGAAAGATGCTGAGGAACCAGAAACGAGAAATATTGCCCTCGTAGCAAATCAGGCGGCGTCAACCCCTAACAGGTCGAAATCTAACTCTTGTGATTTTTTAACTGACGAACAATATGCCCTATTTGTCAGGAAGATGAAAAGATTCATGAGAAAGAACAACTTTCAAGATCCACAACGGTCAAGCCACCGAAAGAGGCATGAAAGCTTCCCTCAGGCTTCAAAGACCGAAACCACTGATTCACAGCTGTTGTGCTACAACTGCCGAAAGCCAGGGCACTTCAAAGCGAACTGCCCTTATCCAATGGTTAGCAAATATCAAGATGGCAACGATATCACAAGCTCCTCAAGGGAATCTGGAGAAAAGCACAAGAAAAGTGATAAACCAGAATCATCAAACTCCAGGAGTGAGGGAAGAAGAAAAGCAATGGTGGTTGCCGAAAACACTGAAAAAGCTATACCTGAAAGTAGTACCTCAAGCTCAAGCTCAGAAGACGAAAGCAGTGATGAGGAAAAAGGACTACTATGCCTCTACAGCCAAGAATCAGAGGAACTATGCCTCATGGCAGATGAAGAAGAGGTAAACTCTCACTCTTCTTCTTGCTATTCAGCCGAATCAAGTTCTTTAGTGAGTCAAACCTCCAGTGAATCTGTCACTGAAATGATGAGGAGGTTTAAGTTGATAAATAGCACTTACTCCAAGCTAAAAGAGGAGAACTCTCGGCTCATGACTAGCCATAATGAATTAGAGCAAGTTCGCATTGAGAACAAAATGCTGGTCATTGCTAAGGAGCAGCTCGAGAAAAATGTTCTCGCTCTTAAGGAGCAGTGCACAGCAAAAGAAAAGAGAGAGCAAGAATTGCTTGAAGTGTTGGACAAGTTTAACAATTCATCCAACTTAATGGACAGAATGTTAAACGAATCCAGACTGCCCGGAGAGAAAACCGGAATTGGTTTTAACTCCAGCTCCTCCTCACAAGTCGAAACGAACAAATCCACGAATGCATACTCACACGAGAGTCTTGCAACCATATTTGTTCAAGGACCAACCCAGCTGCCCGAGCCTATGATGGTACATAACAATGTCACAGCACCACAATCAACAAGCCAACCGAAAGGAAAGGCTGTACAACGAATTGTGGAAACAGGAAAGAGAAAACCTAGTAAAGGCAATCCTAGACAAATATGTGTCAAAAGGAATGGACCAAATGGCAGTGGAAAAAGTCCACACCAAAAATTGAGTCAGCCTAACTGGAATTCTCGATCCTATAAAAAGACAAATGTTAACCAGAGGCAATATCGTCCAAAGAGTTCTGCTAAGGAAATCTCAAAGAACGAACAACCTGAAAGGATCCTCAGAAGATCTGGGTATGGGAATGGAAGGACTGGGCCTTCAGAAGAAGATTGGTTTGATTACCCGGAACTCCTCTCGAGGAAAGCTCTTAAGATAACACATCGACGTAAACAAACCAATTATCGTTGGCATTATGAAAATCTTCCACCAAAAGAGCAACAAAGGAAGTATAAGGACAAAATCTTTGCCAGTGTTTATTTCGATTATCGCACCTCCAACGGATACAGAGGACCAAAGATGAGTCATGTGCACTCTAGGTTAATATGGGTTCCAAAATTGACTACTAACCCCCAAGGACCCGAAACTAAGTGGGTACCTAAAAATACATAATCTTTGATGCAGGAGAAACAGGTCATATGGTATGTAGACAGTGGATGCTCAAGACATATGACTGGTGACAAAACAATTTTGAGCAATTTCAAAGAAATAAATGGACCCAAAGTCATCTTTGGAGGAGAAACAAGTGGCCAAACTCGAGGAAAAGGAGATATCATCAAGAAAGGAATAATCATACAAGATGTCTCTTATATAGAAGGACTTAAATTCAACCTTCTAAGCACAAGTCAGTTCTGCGACAAAGGATACAAAGTAGAATTCTTTAAAGAAGAGTGCAAAATCATAAACACGAAGGATGGCAGGACAGCACTTACAGGCCAACGAAAGAAGAACATGTATGTAATTTCATTAAATTCTTCTAATACTAACATTTGTCTTGTAGCCAAGAGCAATGCAGATCTCAATCAAGAATGGCACAACAAGCTAAGCCACTTGAACATGAAGACAATAAATAAGCTTGCAAAAAGGAATCTTGTAAGAGGCTTACCCGAAACATCTTACACGAAAGATAGGTTATGTGATGCCTGCCAAAAGGGAAAACAGCTGAAGTCGTCCTTCAAGTCAAAAGATGTAGACACAAATTCTCGATCTCTAAGCCTTCTGCACATGGATCTTTTTGGACCAATAGATCCAGCAAGTATAAGCGGAAGAAAGTACACCCTTGTGGTAGTAGATGACTTTTCAAGATATACATGGGTTCTTTTCTTGAAAAAGAAGAATGAAACAGAAACGGCTCTGCCAAATCTTTTGAAGCAACTTCAAACAGAGAAGGAAGTCAAAATAACAAGAATCAGATCGGATCAAGGAACCGAATTTGTCAACAAAGTGATAAAGGATTTCTGTGCTCAAAATGGAATATTTCATCAACTCTCAGCAGCACGAACTCCTCAGCAAAACGGAGTAGCCGAAAGGAGAAATAGAACTCTAAAAGAAGCAGCACGAACAATGATCTCACACTCAGGTCTACCAAAGAGATTTTGGGCTGAAGCCATAAACACCGCATGCTATACGCAGAACAGATCCTTAATCAACAAGTCTCACAACAAAACACCATATGAGCTATGGAAAGGTAAGACTCCAAATATTGGATATTTTCATGTTTTTGGTTGCAGGTGTTTTATTCACAACAATGGCAAAAGCTATCTTAAAGCATTTGACGAAAGAGCTGACGAAGGATTATTCATGGGATATTCATCCATAAGCAAAGCATTCAGAGTTCTGAACAAGCGAACAATGGTTATCGAAGAATCCATCCACGTCAAATTTGATGAACAATCTGAGAAAAATCCTTCTGGATACAAGATACCTGCTATCCCAGCTCAAAATGCTCAGAAATCCGTAGATGAAGACATCTCAGACGAAGAAGACTTACTTTCGTCTTACATGAAGTATCAGCCGAAAGTACCAGAACCCGAGATGTCATCTCAACAAGCAAATGGAAATCAACCTATCAATCCTTCTAGCAACGCACCATCTGAACCAATGATCTACATAGACCTGCCTTATATCCCAGAGATGGATACTCAGCCTTTTCAAGATGTCTTTGAGCCTGATCTTAGATGGTTGAAAGATCATCCACCAGATCAAGTTATTGGAGATGTTCAAGAAGGTGTGAGAACAAGAGCGTCATTACACGAAAGTATGATGGCATGCTTCTTATCCCAAATAGAGCCAAAATCTGTAGATGAAGCTTTATGTGATCCTGACTGGGTAATAGCTATGCAAGAAGAACTTCATCAATTTGAACGAAATGAAGTATGGGAACTAGTACCTAGACCATCACATCAAAACGTCATTGGAACTAAATGGGTTTTTAGAAACAAAATGAGTGAAGATGGACTCATTGTTAGGAACAAAGCTCGCCTTGTGGCTAAAGGATATTGTCAGGAGGAAGGTATTGATTTTGATGAGACCTTCGCCCCCGTGGCCAGATTGGAAGCTATACGAATATTCTTAGCTTTTGCAGCTTACAAAAGTTTCAAAGTCTATCAAATGGATGTCAAAAGCGCCTTCCTGAATGGACTTCTTGAAGAAGAAGTATATGTTGAACAACCTCCTGGTTTTGCTATCAACAATGACCTCGAAAAGGTGTACCACCTTAAGAAAGCTCTATACGGTTTGAAACAAGCTCCACGAGCTTGGTATGATACACTGTCATGTTTCCTAATCAATCGTGGCTTCACGAAAGGAGTGGTTGACAAAACACTCTTTCGTATAAAGGATAATGATCATATCCTACTGGTACAAATATATGTTGACGACATTATCTTCGGAAGCACGAATCCAGATCTATGTGAAAAATTCTCCAATCTCATGAAAGGAAAATTTGAAATGAGTATGATGGGAGAACTGAATTATTTTCTGGGCTTACAAGTTAAACAATGTCCTGATGGGATATTTATAAACCAAGCCAAATACACAAAAGATCTGATCCGAAAGTTTGGCATTGATGGAAAAAGTTCCGTCAAAATACCTATGAGTACATCCCTTAGGATGGACATTGACAATGAAGGAAAGGAAGTTGATCAGAAAAATTTTCGTGGTATTATTGGCTCTCTTCTATACCTAACAGCAAGTAGACCCGACATCTCGTTTGCTGTTGGTGTATGCGCTCGCTTTCAGGCTAAACCGAAAGAAAGTCACCTAAGTGCAACTAAAAGGATATTGCGATATCTTAAGGGCACACAAAATGTCGGCCTCTGGTATCCGAAAGAAGGATCATTTGATCTAATAGGATACTCAGATGCAGACTTCGCAGGTTGTCGAATTGATCGAAAAAGTACCTCAGGAACATGTCAGTTCCTAGGAGGAAGAATTGTGTCTTGGTTTAGCAAGAAACAACATTCCATTGCTACTAGTACGGCTGAGGCCGAATACATAGCAGCTGGAAGTTGTTGTGCTCAAATCTTATGGATGAGACATCAATTAAGAGACTATGGGATAAATGCCCAAGAAGTGAGCATTAAGTGTGATAATACAAGTGCTATAGCAATCACACACAATCCAGTTCTACACTCTCGGACCAAGCACATTGATATCAAGTATCATTTTATTCGTGATCATGTTGAGAAGAAAGATATTGCTCTCGAATATGTCAATACCGATGATCAACTGGCAGATATACTCACTAAACCTCTGAGTGAGACAAGATTCTCTCTATTAAGGCATGAGATCAGAATGATTGAAATGACCTAAAAATCAGATAATCAAATCTGTAAAGATTCGTATTCTTGATTCTCGCAAGATTTGATCCATCCTTACACGCAAGTATCCTTATAAATAAGGTATACTAATTGTTTGTGCATACATCACTAACAAAAGTTCTAGTGTTTGTTCTTGCAGGTATGATACAGGTAGTGAAAGAACCAACACGGAGAATCAAGGCAATTTTATTGGATATGCCAAAGAAAACAGTGTGCTGGACAAAAGCGACAGTTTTGACTATTCACCGTCCAGCACCCCTCCTAAGATGCCCTCACCACTCAAATTCACCGCCAGCAGCAAGAAAAGGAAGATCTAAATAACTTTGTCCTTTTCTTAATATGTGATGTTATTTCACCATGCTTCATAATAAATCACCATATCCTTTCGTGTATCTTTGTTTTCGTGTCTCTCACGCAAGAAAGTGTCAGTATCCAAAAGATTTTGTATAGATCTCCACGACACTTATTTGCCTATAAAATAGTTTCGCCATACATAAGACACACTCACTTCTTTCTAAGTAAAAGGATTGCAGGTATGAACAAAGAGAAAGGAAAAATGGACGAAGCAGAAAAAAGGGCTACCCGTCTGAAGCATCACTTACAGGAAGCAAGCAAGCTCCCTAATGCCACCATCATAAGCTTGAAAGAAGAAGGAGAGATGATCAATGTAACCTACTCAATGCCTAACCCCGCCTATAAAAAGGAAAAAGAGGCTCTTGACACTCTTGTCGACGAATCTAGGGCCAAAAAGAGGTATCATTTGGAACAAGCCAGACAAGAGGCCTATGAGAGAATCATGATGATGAAGAGCTCCAACAAAGACTCTTCATCGACACCAACCTCTCGATGGTATCCCTTTCCTGAAGTTCCTCCACCCAATGTTCAATCCTATGAGGATTTCTCAAGGGTCCACTCTCGGGTCACAGATCAGCCACCCGAACCCACTCTCTCTCTAGAAGAGTTGATGAATACGCCAAAACAACAAATCTGGCTTGATGTGACTGATGAGATGACCCGATTGGAACTTCACGTGCCTATCGTTTCCTTTGAACCGTAGTAGGTTGAGCTTTTTATGTTTAAGTCTCTCTCTCTCTTTCTATCCTGTATGTCATGATGGCTGTGTTATCCAAATAAATGCATTGCATAAGTTCTTATGATTTCGGATCACAGGAAGGATTACTGTTGTGTGCATTTATTACAAGTTATATCTGGTCAAAAAGAGTTCAAAAATTCATTATGAATTTATGGAATGCTAAGCACGTTGGAACTCAGGCCGTACAGAGAATCAAAATTTTAGTCTCAACTGAAATCAGCTTTCTCTTGACCACTGTAATGAGCATTGATTGCAATATTGACAAACTTACTGATAAGCCCCTCAATCCTTGGCTATAAAAAGGGAGAGAATTTCTCACAATTCTCACCATCCTCTCTCTCTCTCAATGGCACCTAAGAAAAGGTTCACAAGAAATGACTCTCGCAAGCTCCAAGAGGCCTCTAGGCGCCTCAGGGAGGAGCAAGGTGACTTATATCCAGGCAATAGTCCTAATGTTCCTATCAATCTCGTCTCTGATTCAGACTCATCGTTTCATTTACGATGATATGGATGGATTCATCGTTGAATCAGAGAATGAAGAAAAGATCTCAAAAAATCCAAGTGAGACAATCCCAAAAGAATGGATTGACAAGGACTACATGGCCTTTCTGGCACCAAGAAAATTGGGGAAGAGAAGTATGACAAAGATGAATGAAGCTGAGTCCTCTACTGGTTCCAACTTTCCGCGCTATAAAAGATGGTATAGGGAAGTGTTTGGAAGGGTGAAGAAAGATAAGCCTGAATGCTCTTCATCCAAGAAGGTTGAGAGGAAGAAAAAGCTGATTTTCTGAAAATCATCATCTATGTTTCTGTATCTTCTCTTCTCGATTGCTGAATAAAAGCTTGCCTATCTATGTGCTAATAAGATGTCATGTTTTATCTGTGTAACCTTGCTGACAGTCTAGAAGTTTGTTCTGATCAAAACTTACCGCATCTTTCGGGGTAACAATGTTGATTGTTTATCATGAATCTCTCGGGCAACATTATGTGCGTCTTATGAAATTCTGAACAACATTCGGGTTTTTGAATCGTACTTAAGACGCTATTCTTCTTGAATCTAAAACCGTTCATAAAGTATCATTGGGATCATATGGCCGAGAAAATCGCCTCTATCCCACTAGTCTGACAGGACAAAGACGTGCATTTAATGCACCTCTCAGCACTTGAGTGCTTTTTCTCTCTCCTCATTAAATGAGGAATGATCGTTTCAGATCTGCACACGTTCTTATCACGTAACCATGATGATCAGTACCTTTTGAGGAAGAGGAACCGCTGAATTTTTTTTTAAAAAATTCGAATAAGTTTTCTTAATGGGCTGATTTAAGGACACCAACCCGGAGCTTTTTAAAACCTGCTCAAACCTTCATTCCGTCTGTTTTACATCTCTCAATTTTCATCCCTTCCTCTCAAAGATCTCTATAGTCAAGCTTTCTATCATCAATGGCGGCTCCTTCCGAAAAGAACCCAGAGAACCCTGAACCATCATCCACTCCAGTAATACCAAGCTTTCCACGGAAGACATAGAGTTTATCAAGTCCAGAATTCCATTTATCGTC